>NC_068347.1:16150878-16355953 GCF_014633365.1 Diospyros lotus
ATTTTAGATTTTATTTGAAATCCTGGGAACGAGGAAAATCTCCTAGGAGTGAATAAAGTGTTCATGGATTGAAGTCCTAAAATTGATTTTCAAGTTCATCCATATAGTGCTGCATATTTCTAGAAAGTGTCATAAGATACTCGATTAATCTGTGAAGTTAATCGAGTAAGAGTGTGTAGATATAGGTCTCTATGGAATATTAGTCGAGTAATGGGGAAATGTTACTTGAGTTGCTAAGATAGAATTGATATTTCTAAAAGAAGCTCGAGCTTGTCACTCAAGTGTCATAGGACTAGAATCCTAGTGCTTAAAAGCACTTTAGCTTTCGATACATTAGTTCAAATTTTCTTAAGCTAGATTTAAGATTTTGAATTCTTTGCTTTTGTTGATTAATGTTTGCCTAAATTGTCAAGATGACATGCTTGAATGCTTGTATGTGCTTCTATGCAAAGACTGATTAGCATTTTGATTCATTCTGACGTGAATGCTAAATTCTATTAAGCCTCGAGTGTTAAAAGAATTTGTGGGTTGTTTGTAGGGAAGCATATCCTCTATTTAAGTCTATCTAAGGTTTGATTTCTTAAGAAGATAGTTAAATCATTTGTTTGATCAACTTGGTGTTGAATATATATATATATATATATATTCTTGTAATATTTGTTGGTACTTAGTATTGGAATGAATATTTGAAAAGGGGGAGAGAATTCCTTAATATTTCTATTGCCTCTTTATGATTATCAAATAGAATTCTCCTTCTCGAAAAGGATATTAAGTGCTTATATATCTTTTATATTTCGTAATTGATGTTTTAGGTTGCCAGGCGTCGAGATTGTTAAGTAAGTGATCGTTTACTCAAGTGATGGTACTTGAGTTTTGATTTTAAGGATTTATATTATCTTATACTTCATATTAAGGTTGTGCCAATAACCTTACTAAAAGCTAGTGATTAATCTCGCTTTTTCTTACGCGTCTGTTATATCAATAAGTTACTTCGGGATGACATCTTAAGTATCCTAATGCATTAGTGTCGTGGATAATAAATGTCGTGTATCCTCGTGACACTTAAGAGTAAGCTTAAGGTTGGGTAATATCTTAAGTGCTCAAAATATGTGGAAGCGTCGCTAAATTCAAATCGCGATGTGGTTTAGTTGTTGCATAAATATCTAGCATCCATGCTCTCGAATATATATGTATATATGCTTGGGCAAGTGATTCTACGTTCTAGATTCTCAAAGCCTAAGTTATTTATTTGATATTTAATATCATATTCTGAAGGCTCTCAATGTTCTGAAATATAATGGAAGAACATTTTGAGGCTTTATTAGTTGAATGCTCGTTGCTTTGAAACTTGTATTTATAGGGTTGTTGATGTCAAGCATCATTTGGTTAAGTTGTGGAAAATTCATTCTCTCGGGCTTATAGTGGAGTAATGGTTAATCACTCGATTAAGAATGAAGTCGCATCTAAGAGGTGCTATCTTAAAGCATCTTGAAATGTTGTATGTATTCCAAGCAACATTTCCTAGTGTTGCTCATGTTTAGGTTGAATGCATTCGAGTAATAGAACTCTAAATTTTATCCTCTTCAAGAATAACTTAAAGCATGCATTAGTAGTATCTTAAATCATTTATGTTTTTGATCTGCTTATACGTGTTCTTGTTTTACAAAAGCTGTAGTGATTTATTAAAATCCTTAGTGAGGAGGCAAGATAGTGGATGTTAGGTTGTGTTTCCAAATAAGGCGCAAGGCGATGACGATTTTTCGGGCAGGTCTAATCTTCATAAGCCTCTGCCCGTGATTGAAGCATAACCCATATCACCACTTATTGGCAGCCCTATATATAAATCAGGGCATAAGCCCATTAATCATTTATTTTGAGGAGAAATGGGCCTAAGGCCATTTGCTCAAGAAATGCGAAGCCCAGCCCACTTTGATGTTTTGCCCTAGTTGTCCACGTATATATACCTATGTATTTGGGGAGACTCTCGTTCTCTCTCCCTCTCCCTCCCTCCCTCTTGTCGGTGCAGATGTCCCCTCCGCATTTCTCGAGTTTCCTTGTCGCTTTGTGCGGCGTTTGCTTGCTGGTTTGTGCGGCGCCCTCTTACCATTTATGTGCCGCACCTCTCGGTTTCCCTGTCTCTATATAATCGGTACGGCCAATCCTTCGTAGGTAAGCTTCATAGTCTTGATCAGTTCTCAGCTTCTTGCTTCTCGCTTTATCTTTGTGATTCTGGTTCCTGTGCGTGGACTCTACTTCGTGTAGAGCTTTCGCTTTCTCCTGGGCGGGTGAACAGATTTGGGGTTGGGCTTTGTTGGGGCTTGGTGGTTCTATTCTCGGTGTTACCTAAGTGGTGATTCGATTGTCCAGATCTGAGCGTTGAACGCCTCTATCATGACTGCAAGGGAGTTTCTCTATACTTTTGTGTATTTTCGATTTTTTTTGGTTTTTGATTAATACTTGCAGCGGCCATATTTTTTATAGATCTTCCGTTCACAGGGGATTATGGTGGTTGATTCGAACCACTATACACATCCTTCTGTGTTGCATTTCTAATTTACTTTTGCTTCAACAACTTTTCATTTTTCTTTCGACAAGTATCATTCTTCTTAGTAAATCTGTATTCAGTTTTAATTTTGAAATCAACAGCTTTCTAAAATTTGAAGACAATAAATCTTTCTGCATAGAATTTTTTTTACACTTTCTACATATCATTTTCAATTAAGGTCATAATTTAAAACATTAAGAGTTCGTGGTTTGATAAAGGCAAAACTATTTTATTCAAAGTATTAATAAAATCACAAAAAGTTTTTGAAACCCCAATTAACCCTCCTCATGGGTGTCTATCTTTTCTCAAAAGTGGTATCAAAGCAAGTACCGTTATTTACTTTTCTAGCTTAACAGCTAAGAGTGGTCCATGGCTCTCAAGGGGAGATTTTGGTGTCACCTCCTCTTATGCAAATGCTTTATGAAATACCATGAAGAACGATTTCATTTCAAAATCATCTATGGATTTGAATGTGCATTCTGCTTTAAATAAATTTGTTAACTCTAATATTTTGCGTGAGGTTTTTCATAGTGAACACAGGGGCATCAAAGAAGATTACTTTCTGGAATCTCGAGTTCCATCCACGAGTCAAGAGGAGCATATAGAAGAAGAAGAGGTAACCATTTCTTGTTCTTATTATGATATAACTGATGCTATTGATAGGATTAATGTATATAAAAACTTTTTTCATATAAATATTTAGAATAAAGAAGGTATGGGTTCCCAAGGATGAGCTCAAGGCAGCTCGAAAAATGGTTTTTGTAGTTAAGAATACGTGTTTGATAGAAAAATAGCTTAGAAAGTTCAAGGGCTCAAATGATTGGGTAGTTTGTCTTTGATAGGCTTTCTATGCCGTCCATGGGACTTAAAAACAATTCAGCTTTGGGAGAAAACGATGCATCTGCCCAGGTAACATATTTCGATCTCATATCTCTTTAAATTTAAATGTCTTTGTTGATATGGTTTTCAACCTTGCCTGGTTGTGTTGATTGCATGTGTGATTAAATATTGATTATTTATGTTTGCTGATTATTAAAGCCTTGAAGATGAAATCATCTTTCGCTCATCAAGATGAAATTTTTTGTATATGAGCTTATGGTGTTAATTGAGGTACGTCTGTACCTATGGAAATAGATGCTAAGTTATATTCTAGTGTCTTAAATGGACTTGCTCACTGAGTGCCATGTCCTATTGTTTTGATGATGAATTTTGCTATGAGTGTATGATTGATAAAATCCTTGAATTAGCTTGTTCTTCTGTGATTGATGTTTTGGAATGCAATGAAGTTATGCTCATCGTTTTGGATGATCATTGCATTATGATGAAAATGATTGTTTGTTGACTAAGGTATTTCTATGCCTAAGTGCATTCATATTTGATTGAATGTTCGTGATTTGCATTTAGATAATTAAGCGAAAAATCTTGATGTTTTGATGAGGTGGTAGTCAAATGGTTGGTTTGCCTACGATTGTATTAGGTTAAAGGTAATATTATTCGCTGCTTTAAAAATCTTTGTGAGTGAGAATGTTTGGCGTGCTCATGAGTAGCATAATTCTATGTATTCGGTTTATGCGATTGAGATCATAACTGCATTGAGTGATTGGTTGATTGAGCTCTCTTGAGTAGTGATAGGATGGATCGAGTGATTAAATCTAGGTTAGGATTACTTGAAAATGTTTGGGAAATTTAAAGCCTGCTTGAATATATTTCTTGATTGATTTGGGTACACATAAATTGTCCAAACATTATATGAGATATGTCTTTGGTGTATTTGCATTTCTTGAATTTAAAAATTACATTATAGGATTCTGTATTTTGATTTTGCTGCATAGGATTCATATGCTCACGAGTAGCATAGTTCTAACGTGTTGTTGAGACTCAGTGAAAATTACATTATCGAGTGTCCAATCTTTATCAGGTTCTTCTCTTAAGATTATTTATTTGTTGCAATTCTATCACTTAAAAAAGAATGGATGCGTTTATGAGTTATTGAATATGCATTTTGATAATATGATTGAATGTTTGAAAATTGTTTGTCCCGAAAATATATGTTCTCGTGAATGGATTTATTATTCGTGCATGTGAGGATAAACAGTTGTTTCTTGTGGAATAATATTTTGTGATAAGTTCTTGAAGAATTTAATTTTAGATTTTATTTGAAATCCTGGGAACGAGGAAAATCTCCTAGGAGTGAATAAAGTGTTCATGGATTGAAGTCTTGAAATGTGATTTTCAAGTTCATCCATATAGTGCTGCATATTTCTAGAAAGTGTCATAAGATACTCGATTAATCTGTGAAGTTAATCGAGTAAGAGTGTGTAGATATAGGTCTCTATGGAATATTAGTCGAGTAATGGGGAAATGTTACTTGAGTTGCTAAGATAGAATAGATATTTCTAAAAGAAGCTCGAGCTTGTCACTCAAGTGTCATAGGACTAGAATCCTAGTGCTTAAAAGCACTTTAGCTTTCGATACATTAGTTCGAATTTTCTTAAGCTAGATTTATTATTTTGAATTATTTGCTTTTGTTGATTAATGTTTGCCTAAATTGTCAAGATGACATGCTTGAATGCTTGTATGTGCTTATATGCAAAGACTAATTAGCAGTTTTGATTCATTCTGACGTGAATGCTAAATTCTATTAAGCCTCGAGTGTTAAAAGAATTTGTGGCTTGTTTGCAGGGGAAGCATATCCTCTATTTAAATCTATCTAAGGTTTGATTTCTTAAGAAGATAGTTAAATCATCTATTTGATCAACTTGGTTTTGAGTATATATATATATTCTTGTAATATTTGTTGGTACTTAGTCTTGGAATGAAAATTTGAAAAAGGGGAGAGAATTCCTTAATATTTCTATTGCCTCCTTATGATTGTCAAATAGTATTCTCCTTCTCGAAAAGGATATTAAGTGCTTATATATTTCGTAATTGATGTTTTAGGTGCCAGGCGTCGAGATTGTTAAGTAAGTGATCGTTTACTCAAGTGATGGTACTTGAGTTTTGATTTTAAGGATTTATATTGTCTTATACTTCATATTAAGGTTGTGCCAATAACCTTACTATGTTTTGCTAGCGATTAATCTCGCTCTTTCTTACGCGTCTGTTATATCAATAAGTTACTCCGGGATGATATCTTAAGTATCCTAATGCATTAGTGTCGTGGATAATAAATGTCATGTATCCTCGTGACACTTAAGAGTTAGCTTAAGGTTGGGTGTAATATATTAAGTGCTCAAAATATGTGGAAGCGTCGCTAAATTCAAATCGCGATGTGGTTTAGTTGTTGCATAAATATCTAACATCCATGCTCTCGAATATATATGTATGTATGGTTGGGCAGGTGATTCTACGTTCTAGATTCTCAAAGTCTAAGTTATTTATTTGAGGCTTTATTAGTTGAATGCTCGTTGCTTTGAAACTTGTATTTATAGGGTTGTTGATGTCAAGCATCATTTGGTTAAGCTGCGGAAAATTCATTCTCTCGGGCTTATAGTTGAGTAATGGTTAATCACTCGATTAAGAATGAGGTCGCATGTAAGAGGTGCTATCTTAAAGCATCTAGAAATGTTGTATGTATTCCAAGCAATATTTCCTAGTGTTGCTCATGTTTAGGTTGAATGCATTCGAGTAATAGAATTCTAAATTTTATCCTTTTCAAGAATAACTTAAAGCATGCATGAGTAGTATCTTAAATCATTTATGTTTTTGATCTGCTTATACGTGTTCTTTTTTTACAAAAGCTGCAGTGATTTATTAAAATCCTTAGTGAGGAGGCAAGATAGTGGATGTTAGGTTGTGTTTCCAAATAAGGCCCAAGGCGGTGACGATTTTTCGGGTGGGTCTAATCTTCAGAGGCCTCTGCCCGTGATTGAAGTATAACCCATATCACCACTTATTGGTAGCCCTATACAGAAATCGAGCCATAAGCCCATTAATCATTTCTTTGGAGGAGAAATGGGCCTAAGGCCATTTGGTCAAGAAATGTGAAGCCCAACGCACTTTGATGTTTTGCCCTAACTATCCACGTATATATACCCTATGTCTTTGGGGAGACTCTAGCTCTCTCCCTCCCTCCCTCTTGTCGGTGCCGATGTCCCCTCCGCATTTCTCGACTTTCCTTGCCGCTTTGTGCGGCGTTTGCTTGCTGGTTTGTGCGGTACCCTCTTGCCATTTATGTAACACCCCACCCTATACAGGCGTGTCACTATAAGGAAATTCCCGATTTTTTTTTTCGAGTCCGTCACTTGCGGCGCCTGAGAGCACAATCTTCACATGCAGATGAAACACTTGTCGCCAAAACTACAGCCAGCACCTGCGGTGATTTCAAGAACAATTTTCACATGCAGATATATATATCCCGAGAGTTCCAGTCTTACTCGGTTAGTTAACAAGAACAAAATCATAACTAAACGAGACATTATAAATATAGCGGAATACTTAACCATCAAAATAACGTGGCCTACCACGTGTTACACACAAGATGTTTCCTACCAACATACATATAACATCGTTACAAAATGTTTACAACACCGAGGTACGATTGTTCATACATATAGCAAAATAAGTTCCTATACTACCAAATGATACAACGACTATCACATAAACACCATTGGCTCTCCGGCCTCGTCCTTGACCTCGCAGCTGTCCCTAACTGGAACGTTGAATGTTCTAGGGGCATAACCCAGGTTAGATGATGAAACATCTAAGTGAAGGCATGAAACATTTTATATAATGCATGAAAGACACATGAGCATGGCATACTAAACGACAACATGCATGACACGTCAAACTTGAGAAATTTCCCTGACATACTTAATCCCCGGGTACCCTACCGTGTCACTCGGTTACCAGTCCCGGATGCCCTACCGTGTCACCTGATCACCAGGACTAACCGTGTCCCATTCCCAAGAAGACCCCGTCCCGCCCTGTATGAACCCAACAATGCAATGAAACTTGACCCCAAATGATATGAAAATTCACACGCCATGCACCAACATTTTAAAGTAAATCAGTTAATGCAATGCAGTGAATGTCGACACGGTGTTCATAAGTAAAAGCCTGGTAAAACAATCTAAGTCTAGGAGGGCGAAACCGCTCGCTAGAACTCACCACAAGCATTTAAAAACACTTCCAAGACAATGTAAAGCTAGAATCAAACCACTCACCTCAATTCGGAAAAGTCCAGATTTTGCCTCGAAAAATGTGCCACCTTGAAAATCGCGTAATCCTTCTTCCAACGACCCAATTGACTCCTATTTCACCATTCAAGACCTTTGGAATCAACATTTCTATTTTTTCACAATTTTCTCTAATTTTATTTATTTTTCAAGCATTTATACCTTCGAAAATTCATTAAAAATACCTAACATTAACTTTTACAAAATATTTTTCCATGATAATTCCTAAAATAATTCTACCTAAATTCTGAAATTAAAAACACACAAAAACCCTACCTCATGTGCCCTCACGCCCCACCTCGAGGTCCTGCAAGTGGGAGCCACGCGCCGCCGCACAATCTTCTTCTCCGGCTCCAACGACCTCCAACGCTCCAAATTTCTACAGGGTCTTGTAGATCTCTTCAAGGCGACCCCAATGGACCCTTTACTCGTCGGAAAAAGTGGTCGGAGGTGGGTTTAAAACCCAGTTGTAGGTCGCGGCATTGGGAAGCCCGATTTTTCGGCCAACTCCAAAATCACCCACCTATCCTACACCAATCGACTCCAAATGCTCCAGAAATGACCCTTCTCGACCTAAGGAACAAAAACCCCCTTATCCCTCAAGCTCGATTCAAACGAAAACACAAGAAATTTCGGCTGTTTTTGTTTTTGAAACCCTCGGCCGAGAACCCCCTTTTATACTCGATTTTTACCCGATTCACCACTCTATCTTGCTCGCCCTTATCCCTTAAGCCCAGATCTAGCCTCTAAACCAATCGAGAAACACCAAATCGAGAGCTAGAACCCTCGAAAGATTCGGCCAAATCGGAAATCTTTTTGGCCATCATTTCCGATCAAATCCAACCCTTTTCCGGCCAATGGGAGCTCCCATCGAGCTCATCATCGTCTGGAGGCTAGCCTAGAGCCTCCTGGCGACCTGCCCGATGCCCCAGAAGCGACCGCCGGCAGCCGGTCGGTTTCACACCAAGAAATTTTGCAAAAATTGCATTTTAGCCCCCAGCCTTCTTTTAATTGAATTTCCTCCCTTTCTTAGATACCCCTAGACTTTCTAATACTTCCACAACGGCCCTCAAGTTCCGTATTTTCCATTTCCCTTTGGAATTTCTGAAAAACTTGCCATCTCGGCCTCTCTCGGGCAGTTTACAAAATTTGCTCTTTTGCCCAAACGCTCCTAATTGTGTGCTTTTGACTTCAACTCTTCGGAATCTCTTGATTTTTATCAAATATCGCCCAATTGTGCCATTTCACTTTAATTGGCTCATCCTAACTTAGTCATTCGTCTTTTGTTTAAGTTTTGACCTAAACTATTATAAATTCCATTTTGATCCCCTAACTTCCAAAACTTCTCTTAATATTTAATACTGGGTATTACATTCTGCCCCTCTAAAAAGAAATTTCGTCCTCGAAATTACTAACTTACAACATTAAATAAATGCGAGTAAGAAATCTTCATCTCTTCCTCGCGTTCCCAAGTTGCTTCTTCTTCATCATGGTTGCTCCATAGTACCTTTACTAATGGTATAACTTTGTTCCTTAAGACTTGATCCTTTTGATCTAGGATTCGAACTGGTTCCTCAGGGTACGTTAGATCATTTCGTATCTCAATGGTCTCATTTCGAAGTACCTACGTAGGGTCTGGCTCATGTTTCCGTAGTTGAGACACATGAAACACATTGTGGATATTTGATAATGCCACAGGTAAAGCTATTCTGTAAGCCACTAATCCAATTTTCTCCAAAATCTCATAGGGTCCTATGTACCTTGGGCTTAATTTCCCTTTCCTTTTTCCTCAAATCACTGATTTAAATGGAGAGACTTTCAAGTACACCTTGTTACCGACCAAAAATTCCAGGTTTTGCCTTCGTTGGTCAGCGTACGATTTTTGACGACTTTGACTTGTCCTCATTTTCTCTTGTATTTTCTTAATCTTCTCAGTAGTAGTCTGAACAATCTCGGGTCCAATTAATCCTACTTCTCTAGTTTCTACCCAGCAGAGTGGTGTTCTGCACTTTCGCTCATATAACGCCTCGTAAGGAGTCATTCCAATGCTACTGTGGTGCCCGTTGTTGTAGGCAAATTCTGCCAGCGGTAGATGTTTCTCCCAACTTCCCGACAATTCCAAAATGCATGCCCTCAACATATCCTCGAGCGTTTGAATTGTCCGCTCGGACTGTCCGTCAGTCTAAGGGTGATAAGCTGTGCTGAGTTTCAACTGTGTTCCCATACATTTGTGGAAGCTTTCCCAAAATCTTGACGTAAATCGCGGGTCTCGATCTGACACTATACTTGCAGGTATTCCATGTAATCGTACTATTTCCTTAATGTACAGCTGAGCCAGAGCATGAATCGGTTGCCCTATCTTAATAGGCAAGAAATGTGCCGACTTAGTCAGTCGATCCACTATTACCCAAATAGCATCGTTTCCTTTGGGACTTCGAGGTAGATTGGTCACAAAATCCATAGTGACGTGGTCCCATTTCCACTCGGGAATGTCCAATGGTTGCAATTTTCCTCCCGGACACTGATGCTCAATTTTGATACGTTGACAGGTATCGCATTGTGCCACGTACCGTGCCACATCCTTTTTCATTCTTGGCCACCAATAAATTTCTCTAAGGTCCTTATACATTTTTGTAGATCCTGGATGTACTGTGTACCTTACCCGATGAGCTTCTCCTAAGATAACTTGTCTTAGACCTTGATCCCTTGGCACGTATGTTCTTCCTTGAAATCGAAGTATACCATCATGGTAACTGAATTCAGGTGCCTTAACTTGATCGTTCTCGTCTATCCACTGACTTCTTCTTGTGTCTGATTGAAGAGCTGATCTGATTTGATTCACCACATCAGATTGAATTGTTAGATTTGTCAAATATCCTTTCATTGGTTTAGGCTTAACACCTACTGTCAGGTGGCTGAATTCCTCAATCATCATATTAGCCACAATCTCGAAGCTTCTTCGGCTAAGAGCGTCTGCAACTATGTTCGCCTTCCCTGGATGATAGGAAATGGTACAATCATAATCTTTCAAATATTCCATCCATTTTCTTTGTCTCATGTTTAACTCCTTCTGAGAAAATATGTACTTCAAACTCTTATGATCCGTAAAAATCTCAAACTGTACCCCGTAGAGATAATGTCTCCATAACTTCAAAGCATAAATTATAGTTGCTAATTCCAAGTCGTGAGTTGGGTAGTTCTGCTCGTGTCTTTTCAGTTGCCGAGATTCGTAGGCGATTACTTTCTCATATTGCATTAAAACACATCCCAACCCTATCCCAGAAGCATCACTATACACCACAAACTTTCCTGACTCTGTTGGCATTGCTAGAATCGGTGCCGTAGTTAATTGTGCCTTAATCTCTTGAAAACTTTGCTCACATTTATCGTCCCATTCAAATTTAACTTCTTTCTGCGTCAATCGCGTAAGTGGAGCAGATATCTTTGAAAATCCTTCTACAAACCTTTTGTAGTATCCAGCTAGTCCAAGAAAACTTCAAATCTCCCCAATGCTCTTAGGTGCTTGCCACTTTTGAACCACTTCTATCTTTGCTGGATCGACAGCTATACCTTCTGCAGAAATTATATGTCCAAGAAATGCTACTTGAGTAAGCCAAAATTCACACTTCGAGAACTTGGCGTACAACTTATGGTCCTTTAAAGTCTGCAAGACTATCCTTAAATGTTCTTCATGATCACTCTCACTTGCAGAGTATATCAAAATGTCATCTATGAACACTATTACGAACTTGTCCAGGTAAGGTCTAAAAGTTCGGTTCATTAAATCCATAAATGCAGGAGGTGCATTGGTCAATCCAAACGGCATCACCAGATATTCATAGTGACCATACCGTGACCGAAATGCAGTCTTGGGTACATCTTCCGACTTGATCTTCATTTGATAGTACCCTGATCGAAGGTCTATCTTAGAAAATACCCTAGCTCCTTGAAGTTGGTCAAACAACTCTTCAATCCTAGGCAACGGGTACTTATTCTTTATGGTTACCTTGTTTAACTGTCGGTAGTCAGTACACATACGTAAGGTACCATCTTTCTTTTTCACGAACAATATCGGAGCTCCCCAAGGTGACACACTTGGTCTGATAAATCCTTTGTCAGTCAAATCCTATAATTGCTCCTTCAATTCCCTCATCTCAGTTGGGGCTATCTTGTACGGAGGTATGGATATTGGTTGTGTATCTGGTACAAGGTCTATCGAGAATTCAATTTCTCTTTGGGGAGGTAATCCTGGTAATTCCTCGGAAATACCTCAGGATACTCATTCACGACCCTCACTGATTTCAACTCGAGACTTTTCTTTCCTGATTCGGGTTTGGCTGATTGCAACGTGTGCAAAGTCATGCCATTTTCTCTCTTAATCTTCCTACCTTGACCCTGGAACACAATCCACTCTCCGTTAAGCTTGGGTAAGCTTACGGTCTTACTCTTACAATCTATTTTAGCTTCATGTAGCGATAGGAAATCCATTCCGACAATTATGTCAAAATCTTTAATGTCTAACACCACTAAATCGATCTTAAAAATTTCCCCTCCCATATTAAAAATACACTCGCGGCACCCTACCGCAGTTCTTAGAGTTGAACCCGTAGGAGTGGCTATTGCCATCTGATAACCCAATTCCCTAGGTTCTAACTTTAAACCTTCTACTGATGCATGCGACACGAATGAATGCGTAGCACCTGGATCTATTAAAGCATGAACTGGAATATTTGAAAAGAACAGTGTACCTTCAATAATTGCAGGATTGGCCTCAGCATCCTCACAAGTCAGATTGTACACTCGGCCTGGACGAACATTTTGTGCACTTCCACTCGGTGGTTCCATCTTCTGCCTTTTTGAGCAATCTTGCGAGATATGCCCTGGTTGACCACAGTTGTAACACACCACTTTTCCCTGATACTCAACCTGGGGCATTACTTTGTTCTTTGGGCAATTTCTTCCAATGTGGCCTTCTTCACCGCATCCATAGCATTTTACAACACATCTTTTTCCAAAGTGTTTCCTCTTACATCGAGGGCACTTCCCGTCGTCCCTTTGTTGAGTCTTCGAACTGTCTGGTTTACTGCTCTTACTTCCTTCCTCTGTCTTGATTATCTTGGCTCGTGTCAGATTTCTCTCAATGGTCAAAGCTCGGTGCAATGCTTCTTTGTAAGTTTCAATGTCCCATCCACTTAAAACTTGCTGGAGATGTTCTTGTAATCCTGAAACAAACTTTTGTGCCTTCTGATTCTCGTCAGTTTCGTACATGGGCACGTACTTAATCAGTTGAATGAACCGATTATCGTATTGGCTTACTGACATCTCATCCGCCTGCTTGAGCCTCATAAACTCCCAAATTCTTTCTTCCTTCCAACTCTTAGAAAAGTAATTGGCGTTAAACTCTGCCTTGAATCCTGCCCAGGTATACATTGGTGCATCCTCATCTTCAGCCTCATGCTCCTGTTGTGACCTCATTATTGAACGCTCGGTAGATTGCCACCACCGACCTGCTTCTTCCTCCAATGTGTAGGTTGCACACCTTACCTTCTCCTCTTCACTACACTGGAGATGTTGAAGTAGTTTCTCGGTTTGCTCCAGCCAATACTCGGCTGAGCTAGGATCATCGCCAATCCTTCCTTTGAACACAGGGGGTCTTAGGTGTCGATACCGCTCCAATGCCGTGGTCGTGTGCCGAGTAGGCTCCTCTCGACTCACGTATGTCAGCATATTTCATAAAAATCACTCAATTCGCTCAAATTGGTCCTCACTGGAGCTCGATTCCCCGACATATCTTTTGTTCCCTCTTAGGTGATTCCTGCGATCATCCTGATCTTCGGGATTATTTCCTTCTCTTCTCCCACTTTCGTCATGAGCTGCGTCCCGTAGCTTTCGTGTATTCACCATCTGAAGTGAATCACGGAAATAAATTATACTCAAGACAAGATTGTTTCTATACAAAGGGGACAGTTTTATTTCTTTATAATATCCCACAAAACAGAACAACTTAGTACAACCGAAAAGGAAAATAGACATAACATCTTATTTTATTTTATATTTACATATCACTTCATCCATCAGCTATCTCTTCGGCCTCCAAATCCATGACTCCTTGTGGTCCCCGTCACTGTCGGATGAGATCGGGGGTCCTTCGTCATCATCTTGGACCTCCTGAGATTCCTCATCTGATTCCTCATCAGAACTAATATCTATGACCTCATTCGCGAGATTTGCAGCAATCTTTGTCTGTTCTTCCTCATCCATAACGTCCCCGAGTAGATCCTGATGTTCGTTCCACATTCTTGCGCAGAATTCACGTAGAGAGTCGTCTTCCCAGTCCTGCCACAACCATTGCGCAAAAGTCTTCCATTCCCCCTCCAGCTGATCAATAAGAAAACCGATCTGAAACTCTGATAAATCTACCAACTGTCGGTAGTTGGGGGGCACATCATCAATAATTTCCTCCATTGCAAGCAGAAACACATTCATGTCCTCATTTTGCGGGTTTCCTCGAGCTTCGATCCTATTTGTCCAATGCGACAGCAGTACTTGATCCACCATTTTCTACTAATAATACACAAAGATTTTCTCAGAAACCTCAAACAAGTGTTTCCTAAAGTTTTCATATGTCACCTAGAATCCATATCCCTGTTCTAAGTTAACAAACCTAACCGTGCTAAGTTCAATAACCTAGCCTAACCATCCTAGGGTTTTAACCTAGGGCTCTGATACCAATTGTAACACCCCACCCTATACAGGCGTGTCACTATAAGGAAATTCTTGATTTTTTTTTTTCGAGTCCGTCACTCGCGGAGCCTGAGAGCACAATCTTCACATGCAGATGAAATACTTGTCGCCAAAACTACAGCCGGCACCCGCGGTGATTTCAAGAACAATTTTCACATGCAGATATATATATCCCGAGAGCCCGAGACATTATAAATACAGCGGAATACTTAACCATCAAAATAACGTGGCCTACCACGTGTTACACAGAAGATGTTTCCTACCAACATACATATAACATCGTTACAAAATGTTTACAACACCGAGGTACGATTGTTCATACATATAGCAAAATAAGTTCCTATACTACCAAATGATACAACAACTATCACATAAACACCATTGGCTCTCCGGCCTCGTCCTTGACCTCGCAGCTGTCCCTAACTGGAACGTTGATTGTTCCAGGGGCATAACCCAGGTTAGATGATGAAACATCTAAGTGAAGGCATGAAACAGTTTATATAATGCATGAAAGACACGTGAGCATGGCATACTAAAGGACAACATGCATGACACGTCAAACTTGAGAAATTTCCCTGACATACTTAATCCCCGGGTGCCCTACCGTGTCACTCGGTTACCAGTCCCGGATGCCCTACCGTGTCACCCGATCACTAGTACTGGCCCCGGGTGCCTTACCGTGTCACCCGATCACCAAGACTAACCGTGTCCCATTCCCAAGAAGACCCCGTCCCGGCCCGTATGAACCCAACAATGCAATGAAACTTGACCCCAAACGATATGAAAATTCACACACAATGCACCAACATTTTAAAGTAAATCAGTTAATGCAATGCAGCGAATGTTGACACGGTGTTTATAAGTAAAAGCCTGGTAAAACAATCTAAGTCTAGGAGGGCGAAACCGCTCGCTAGAACTCCCCACAAGCATTTAAAAACACTTCCAAGGCAATGTAAAGCTAGAATCAAACCACTCACCTCAATTCGGAAAAGTCTGAATTTTGCCTCGAAAAATGTGCCTCACCTTGAAAATCGCGTAATCCTTCTTCCAACGACCCAATTGACTCCTATTTCACCATTCAAGACCTTTGGAATCAACGTTTCTATTTTTCCATAATTTTCTCTATTTTTATTTATTTTTCAAGCATTTATACCTTCAAAAATTCATTAAAAATACCTAACATCAACTTTTACAAAATATTTTTCCATGATAATTCCTAAAATAATTCTACCTAAATTCTGAAATTAAAAACACAAAAAAACCCTACCTCACACGCCCTCACGCGCCACCCCAAGGTCCTGCGAGTGGGAGCCACGCGCCGCCGCACAGTCTTCTTCTCCGGCTCCGGCAACCTCCAACGCTCCAAATTTCTACAGGGTCTTGTAGATCTCTTCAAGGTGACCCTAATGGACCCTTTACTTGTCGAAAAAAGTGGCCGGAGGTGGGTTTAAAACCCAGTTGCAGGTCGCGGCATCGGCAAGCCTGATTTTCTGGCCAACTCCAAAATCACCCACCTATCCTACACCAATCGACTCCAAATGCTCCAGAAATGACCCTCTCGACCTAAGGAACAAAAACCCCCTTATCCCTTAAGCTCGATTCAAGCAAAAACACAAGAAATTTCGGCCGTTTTTGTTTTTGAAACCCTCAGCCGAGAACCCCCTTTTATACTCGATTTTTACCCGATTCACCACTCTATCTTGCTCGCCCTTATCCCTTAAGCCCAGATCTAGCCTCTAAACCAATCGAGAAACACCAAATCGAGAGCTAGAACCCTCGAAAGATTCGGCCAAATCGGAAATCTTTTTGGCCATCATTTTCGATCAAATCCAACCATTTTCCGGCTAATGGGAGCTCCCATCGAGCTCATCATCGTCTAGAGGCTAGCCTAGAGCCTCCGGCCGACCTGCCCAATGCCCCAGAAGCGACCGCCGGCGGCCGGTCAGTTTCACACCAAGAAATTTTGCAAAAATTGCATTTTAGTCCCCAGCCTTCTTTTAATTGAATTTCCTCCCTTTCTTAGATACCCCTAGACTTTCTAATACTTCCATAACGGCCCTCAAGTTCTGTATTTTCCATTTCCCTTTGGAATTTCTGAAAAACTTGCCATCTCGGCCTCCCTCGGGCAGTTTACAAAATCTGCACTTTTGCCCCGACCCTCCTAATTGTGTGCTTTTGACTTCAACTCTTCGGAATCTCTTGATTTTTATCAAATATTGCCCAATTGTGCCATTTCACCTTAATTGGCTCATCCTAACTTAGTCATCCGTCTTTTGTTTAAGTTTTGAATATTGCACTTAAGCCCGAAACTATTGTAAATTCCATTTTGATCCCCTAACTTCCAAAACTTCTCTTAATATTTAATATTGGGTATTACAATTTATGTGCCGCACCTCTCGGTTTCCCTCTCTATATAATCGGGGTGGCCGGTCCTTGGTAGGTTAGCTTCATAGTCTTGATCCGTTCTTGGCTTCTCGTTTCTCGCTTTATCTTCGTGATTCTGGTTCCTGTGTGTGGACTCTACTTCGCGTAGAGCTTTCGCTTCCTCTTGGGTGGGTGAACAAATATGGGGTTGGGCTTTGTTGGGGCTTGGTGTTTCTATTCTCAGTATTTCCTGAGTGGTGATTCGGTTGCCCAGATCTGAGCCTTGAACGCCTCTACCGCGACTGTCAGGGAGTTTCTCTATACTTTGTGTATTTTCGATTTTTTTTGTGTTTTCGATTAATACTTGCAGTAACCATCTTTTTTGTAGATCTTCCGCTCATAGTGGATTATGCTGGTTGAGCCGAAGCACTATACATCCTTTTGTGCTGCATTGTTAATTTACTTTTCCTTCAGCAACTTTACATTTTACTTTCGGCAACTATCATTCTTCTTAGCAAATTTGTTTTAAGTTTTAATTCTGAAATCAATAGCTTTCTAAAATTTAAAGACAATAAATTTTCTTGCATAAAATTTATTTTACACTTTCTACATATCATTTTCAGTCAAGGTCATAATTATAACGTTAAGTGTTCATGGTTTGATAAATGCGAAACTGTTTATAAAATAAAGAAAAGTTTTTGAAAACCCAATTCAGCCTCCTCTTGGGTGTCTTTCTTTTCTCACAAGTGGTATCAGAATAGGTACTGTTATTTACTTTTATGGATTAATAGCTAAGAGTGATCCATGGCTCTCAAGGGGGATTTTGGTGTCATCTTTTCTTAAGCAAATGCTTTCTGAAATACCATCAAAAGCAGTTTCATTTCAAAATCATCCATGGATTTTAATGCGCATTCTGCTTTAAATAAATCTGCTTGCTCTAATATTTTGTGTGAGGTTTTTGATAGTGAACACAAGCATATCAAAGAAGATTACATTCAAGAATCTCGAGTTCCATCCACTAGTCAAGAGGAGCATATAGACAAAAAAGAGATAACCATTTCACCTTCTTATGATATAACTGATGCTGTTGATGGCATTAATGAATATGAAAAACTTTTTTCAAATGAATATTTAGAGTAAAGAAGGTATGGGTTCCCAAGGATGAGCTCAAGGCATCTCCAAAATTGGTTTTGGTAGTTAAGAATAAGTCCTTGATGCAAAATGGGTTAGAAAATTCGAGGACTCAAATGATTGGGTACTTTATCTTAGATAGGTTTTATATGTTATCCATGGGACTTAAAACAATTCAGCTTTGGGAGAAAATGATGTATCTCCCTAGGTAATATATTCTAATCTTGTATCTCTTTAAATTTAAATGTCTTTGTTTATATGGTTTCAACCATGACTGTTTGCCATGATTACGCGTGTGATTAAATATTGATTATTTTTGTTTGCTGATTATTAAAGCCTTGAGGATGAAATCATCTTTCGTTCATCGGTATGAATTGTTTTGGATATGACCTTATGGTGTTAATTGAGGTACGTCTATACCTGTGAAAATAGGTGCTAAATTATATTGTAGTGTCTTAAATGAACTTGCTCATTGAGTGCTATGTCCTAATGTTTTGATGATGAATTTTGCTATGGTGTATGATTGATAAAATTCTTGAATTAGCTTGTTCTTCTTCTGGGATTGATGTTTTGGAATGCAATGAAGTTATGCTCATCGTTTTGGATGATCTGTGCATTATAATGAAAATGATTGTTTGTTGACTAAGGTATTTCTATACCAAACTGCATTCATATCTGATTGAACGTTCATGATTTACGTTTAGATAATAAAGTGGAAAATCTTGATGTTTTGATGAGGTGGTAGTCAAATGATTGGCTTGCTTACGATTGTATTAGGTTAAAGGTAATATTGTTCACTGCTTTAAAAATCTTTGTGAGTGACTATGTTTGGTGTGCTCATGAGTGGCACCATTCTATGTATTCAGTTTATGTGATTGAAATTATAAATGCATTAAGTGATAGGTTGATTGAGTTCTCTTGAGTAATGATAGGATCGATCAAGTGATTAAATCTGTTTTAGGATTATTTGAAAATGTTTGGGAAATTTGAAACTTGCTTGAATATGTTTCTTGATTGATTTGGGTACACATGAAGTGTACAAATGTTATATGAGATATGTCTTTGGTGTATGTGCATTTCTTGAATTTAAAAATTACATTATAGGATTCTGTATTTTGATTTTACTGCATAAAATTCATATGCTCATGAGTAGCATAGTTCTAATGTGTTGTTAAAACTCAGAGGGTGACACGTGGGTCTCTCGGAGATCTAGTTGTTGGTCTCTTCGTGCCACCTCAGGGAGAGATCTCTCCGAGAGACATTTCCCAGAGGGACCTCTTGCCTAGAGGATCTCTTTGAGTGAGGCCTCTCGGGGAGACAGGGTACCACAATTGCCCCCACTCTTTGTTTTTACCTTTAGGTAAATGCGGAGAGTAGGTTCTTCCTGAAAGATCCGCCTCCGCAAGCTCTGTCTTTTCCGTTTCCCGAAGGTCTTCTTATAAATAGGCCCTTGCCGTATGAACCGTTACACGCTTGCGGTATCCTTAACTACTCTCGCTCTCTCTGGGTTTCTTCTCTCCGAAAGAAAATCGTCCGCGACACTTCTGTCCGAGGGAGTCCTACATCCTTCCGGAAGACTGCAGGTTACCTCCGAAAGAGTTTCCTTTCTTCGATTGAATCTTGTTCCCTCTAGAAGACTCTTTCCCAGAATGGTTCCCTCTTCATCTTCTCTCCAGAAGACTCTTTCCCAGAATGGTTCCCTCTTCTCTCTAAGAGATTTGTCTCTCTTTGAGAGACTCTTTTCTTCCGTTTTACCGACATAGGATTTTCTCCTTCCCTACCAGTCTTAATCTCCTTAGCCTGACTTAGGCTCATGGCGAGCGCTAAGGTATACCATAGAGAGACCGATGAGAATGGAGTCGTCTGGGCAAAAGGCCTTAAAAGCTTCAGAATCAAACTGCGTCCCATGGTCGGTGTTGAGAATCCGAGGGACACCGAAGCGACAGATTATATCTTTCCATACCATTCCCTCTACCTTTTTCTCAGCTATGGTTGTTAGGGGCTCTACTTCAGCCCACTTCACAAAGTAATTAGTAGCCACCAATCGAAATTTTCTTTGTGCTGACGCCATTGGAAACGGACCCACGATGTCTAACCCCCACTGTACAAATTGCAATGGCTGAAATATTAGCAGGATCGACGAAGGGGGTTGTGCTGTCAAAGGTGCGTGTCTCTGGCATCTGTCACATGTTCGGACTTTTAGGGTTGCGTCTTGTCTCAAGGTTGGCTAAAAAAAACTGGCCAGTAGGATCTTCCCGGCCAAGGCTCACCCTTCGAGGTGCTCCTCGCAATCCCTTCGTGTAGCTCTTCCAGGGCCCGTCCTACTTCTGAGGGTCCAAAACATTTTAGCAGCGGCGTGGAGTACCCTCTCTTATATAGCTCTCCGCCAATTACCGTAAAGCGGGTCGCACTAATCCTGAGCTTCTTAGCCTCTGAAGGTGTTGTCAGGAGCTCTTGATTCAGTAGATATCTCATTGGCCACATCAATGCAATGCATATATCCCTCATTTTCATCTATACTTGGCCGTTGTAAGACCACCATATGAATCGGTCGTCCGAGGGTGTCACGAGCGGAGGTTAGCTTAGACATCGCGTCTACATGTTGGTTGAGGGATCTGTTGATTTGGATTAGCTCAAAGCGTCTGAATTTGTGTGCCAATTCCCTCTCCTTTTGCAGATAATGGAACGACGTTGGGACCCTTACTTCATAAGTCCCTTGAAACTGTTCCACAACTAACTGCGAGTCACTGTGAGCCGTTAGATCAATTGCCTCCAACTTTTTAGCCAACTTCATCCTCGCTAGCAGCGCTTCGTACTTAGTCATGTTATTGGAACTGAGAAGGGTGAAACGTAGGGAGTATTCCAACACCTCCTCGGGGGAGATTGATATCACTCCTGCTCTACTCCATTCGCATTGGACGCCCCGTCTACAAATAACATCCACTCTTTCCTGTGCACCTCTTTTGCTGTTGGGGAGTGATTGCACTCCACTATAAAATCTGCCAATGCCTGCCCCTTTATTGCCTTTCTAAGCTCGAAGTTGAGATCATACTCATTGAGTTCAATAGCCTACTTGGTTGGCCTTCCCGAACACTCAGGCTTCTATAGGATTTGTCTTAATGGTTGATTTGTTAATACTGTCGTGGTGTGGGCTTGAAAGTAAGGTCTCAATTTTCTCACTACTGTTATCAGCGCCAGAGCTACCTTTTCAGCATAGAGGTATTGCGACTCTGCTCCCTGCAAAACCTTGCTCACATAATAAACTAGGCTGTCGACTTGTTCCATCTTTCTAACAAGAATTGCGCTTACAACTTGGTGACTGACTCCCAAATATAGGCATAGCCTTTCTCCTGTTTTCGGTCGAGTCAATAGGGGAATCTTCTTTAGGTACTCCTTCAATTATTGAAATGTCTTTTCACATTTGGTAGTGCATTGAAAATCCCGACCCCCCTTTAAGGCCTTGAAGAAAGGGAGGCTGCGTTCGGTGTATTTGGAGAGGAACTTGCTCAGAGCTGTCAACTGACCCATTAGCCTTTGAACCTCTTGTACTGATAAAGGGGACTGCATGTCAATCTCTGCTTGCACCTTTTTTGAGTTGGCCTCTATCCCCCTATGAGTAATCATGTATCCTAGGAATTTTCTTGATTTCACCCCAAATGCACACTTGTCAAAATTCAAACGCATATTATTCTCCCAGAACACTGCCAAAACTTTCTCCAATTGTTGGGCGTATGACTAGCCTTGCTTACTCTTCACTATCATGTCGTCCACATAGGCCTCCATCTCCTCCCCTAGAAAATCTTTGAATACTTCTTTGACCATTCTTTGATACGTGGCCCATGCATTCTTCAAACCAAAAGGCATCACCTAGTAACAGTACGTCCCATTTTTTGTGTTAAAGGTTGTCTTTTTCAGCATCAGGCGGATAGATTCAGATCTAATGGTAGCCTAAAAACGCAACCAAAAAACTTAGCACAGTATATCCGGAGGTATCATCAACTAGCCTATCTATTCGGGGGAGTGGGTAGGAGTCTTTCGGACAGGCCTTGTTCAGGTTTGTAAAATCGATGCATACTCGCCATTTTCCATTGGCTTTTGTCACCATCATGACATTTGCTAGCCACACGGGGTATTGGACCTCCCTAATGAATCCCGCTTCAAGGAGTTTGTCTACTTCTTCTTCCAGGTACCTCAACCTCTTTGGGGGATGTGTCTTTTCTTCGGTTTGACTAGCCGGGCTTTTGGACGGACATTCAGTCAGTGGGATATGACCTTTGGGTTAATCCGAGGCATGTAGTCCGGCGTCCAAGCAAATACGTCCGCATAAGATCGTAGGCATTTGATGGCCTCTTCTTTCTCCAGACCCTCTAATTGGCTCCCCACATGCACCTTTCTGTCACCATCGTCGGGGTTTAGAGGGATTCCTTCAAGTGTTTCTACTAGCTGGGGCTTGTTAGCTTCGAGAGTCTGCTCACTGATCATTAAAGTCTCCCCTGTTGTCGACTTTGCCTTCCCTTTGGTGCTTTTAGTGGAGCTTACATAACATACTCTGGCTTGCTTTTGGTTTCCCTCACTTGGCGAGATGACTACTCTCATGGCGTTGAGTAGGGATCCCCAAGATCACGTTGTAAGTGGGGGAGAAGGTCTTGACAACCATAAAGCTTACCTGCCTAGTAACCACTTGGGGGTAGCTCCCTAGAGTGACTGGAAGCTGGATTGACCCTACAACGGGAACTGCTTCCCCCGCAAAATTGTACAGCGGTGACGTAACCATCTTGAGTCAGTCGTGTGCGATGTGCATCTTTTCAAAGTAGTTCCAATATAGCAGATTCGCAGAGCTCCCATTATCTACCAAGATGCGTTCAATAGGATGTTTAGTAATAATGGGTGAGAACACCAATGGGTCATCATGGGGCAGGAGCACATCTCCTTGGTCCTTGGGTGTGAAGACAATGGGATCTTCGTCCTCTAGCACCTTTTTCACGGAGTCCACATCTTCGTCCTTGGAGTCTTCGGCCATGTTTCCCCCCCCTCTGAAAATCACACAGATTTTATCCATGGTAGGCTCATTAACTCTTGTCCTCGTACTCGGTCTTGGTTGATTTGTTTGGGGGCTTCCTTCTCTTTTCGCTTGATGGGGTTGTCGATTATCCCTTCTATTCGAGGCATCGTTTCTAGGACGAGGGGGTCTTCTTTGATTACCCCTTCCAAGCCTATCTTTCTTGCCTTGCTGGTTTTTCGGTTTATCCAGTACGAATCGATCAAGCTTCCCATATCTAATCAGGTGCTGATCTGGTTACTCAACTCTTGGCACTGCTCCGTACTATGGCTTGGGGATTCGTGAAACTTGCAAAAGGCTTCCATATTCCTCCCCAGGAGCTCCTTGGAATGAGGAGGAAAGTTGTTGAGCCCCATGTGTGCAATGGAGGAAAGGATCGCCGACCTAGGCTCGCTAAGGGGAGTGAAACTTCGGAACTACACCTTTGCAGGCTCTTCCCTTCTCTGTGTTCTTACCGCCCCGTTTTACTCTGAGTCTCTTGGTCTTCCTCTTCCTTTCACCTCCTAGGTATCCAAAATTTCCATCTGAACAATGAATTGCTCTGCTCGGGCGAATAAATCAGTCATGGAGCCTGGCTCAGAAAGGGCCAGGGATCTCCTGAGTGGCGCGTAGGTAGTCCCATTGAGCAAAGCCGATGCTGCCAACCCAACCGAGAGATCTCTTACTTCTTGGGTGGCAGCTCTAAACCCCTCTATATATTGTTTCAACTGTTCGCACACAATGTACTGCACAAGGTCATAATTAAAACATTAAGTGTTCATGGTTTGATAAAGTAAAAACTGTTTTATTCAAAGTATTTATAAAATCAAGGCAATTCACCCTTCTTTTCAGTGTCTTATCTTTTCTCACAAGTGGTATCAGAGCAGGTACTCTTATTTACTTTTCTAGCTTAACAGCTAAGAGTGATCGATGGCTCTCAAGGGGGGATTTTGGTGTCATCTCTTCTTATGCAAATGCTTTCTAAAATACCATGAAAAACAGTTTCATTTCAAAATCATCCAAGGATTTGAATGTGCATTCTCCTTTAAATAAATCAACTAGCTCTAATCTTTTGTGTGAGGTTTTTGATGGTGAACACAAGGATATCAAAGAAGATTACCTTTAGGAATCTCGAGTTCCATCCACCAATTAAAAGGAGCATATAAAAGAAGAAGAGGTAACCATTTCACGTTCTTATGATATAACTGATGCTATTGATAGGATTATTGAATATGAAAAACTTTTTTCAAATGAATATTTAGAATAAATAAGGCATGGGTTCTCAAGGATGAGATCAAGGTAGCTCCAAAAATGGTTTTGGTAGTTAAGAATAAGTCTTTGATATAAAAATAGGTTAGAACATTCAAGGACTCAAATGATTGGGTACTTTATCTTGGATAGGTTTTATGTGCAGTCCATGGGACTTAAAAGAATTTAGCTTTGGGAGAAAATGATGTATCTCCCCAGTTAATATATTCTAATCTCATATCTCTTTAAATTTAAATGTGTTTGTTGATATCGTTTTCAACCTTGACTGTGTGCCTTGATTACGTATGTGATTAAATATTGATTATTTCTGTTTGCTGATTATTAAAGCCTCGAATATGAAATCATCTTTTGCCCATCAAAATGAATTGTTTTGGATATGACCTTATGGTGTTCATTGAGGTACGTCTGTACCTGTTAAAATACATGCTAAATTATATTGTAGTGTCTTAAATGAACTTGCTCATTGAGTGCTATGTCCTAATGTTTTGATGATGAATCTTGCTATGAGTGTATGATTGATAAAATTCTTGAATTAGCTTGTTCTTCTTTCGTGATTGATGTTTTGGAATGCAATGAAGTTATGCTCATTGTTTTGGATGATCTTTGATTATGATAAAAATGATTGTTTGTTGACTAAGGTATTTCTATACCTAAGTGCATACATATTTGATTGAATGTTCATGATTTGCATTTAGATAATTAAGTGGAAAATCTTGATGTTTTGATGAGGTGGTAGTCAAATGATTGGTTTGCCTACGATTGTATTAGGTTAAAGGTAATCTGGAGTAAGTGTGTTTAGATATAGGTCTCTATAGAATATTAGTCGTGTAATGGGGAAGTGTTACTCAAGTTGCTAAGATAGAATAGATATTTTTAAAAAGAAACTCGAGCTTGTCACTCGAGTGTCATAGGACTAGAATCCTAGTGCTTAAAAGCACTTTAGCTTTGATATATTAGTTCAATTTTTCTTAAGCTTGATTTATGATTTTGAATTATTTGCTTTTGTTGATTAATGTTTGCCTAAATTGTCAAGATGACTCAAATAGGTTAGAACATTTGTGGCTTGTTTGTGGGGGAAGCATGTCCTCTATTTAAATCTATCTAAGGTTTGATTTCTTAAAAAGATAGTTAAATCTTCTTTTTGATCAGCTTGTTGTTAAATATATATATTCTTGCAATATTTGGGTGTACTTAGTCTTAGAATGAATATTTCAAAAAGGGGGAGAGAATTCCTTTAGTATGTTCTATCTATTAATGTTCTGATATGTTTTAGAGTGTTTTAACCGTATGTTTTATTGATATGTTTGTAAATGCCTTTCTTTGGGGTTCTATCTATCAATGTTCTCATATGAGCGTTTTGGTCGTGACCTGCTAAGTATTTTATGTGTCAGCATTATGTGTCAGCATCTAGGTTCGACCGGAGGGACGGTGATCCTAGAAGAACTTGCGGTTCAGGTTGGAGTTCGTGCCGAGGCAGCGAAGAGGCTTCGAGCCAGGTAAGGGACGGCCCCATGTGGAGGTGGCCTTGCAAGTTGGTAAATGTGTTTGATAATGTTTTTATGTTGCATTGGCATGTAGTGGTTATATCTTGTGTGATGCAAGAACTAGTGGACCTGTGGCCATATGGAGGACTAGTGGTGGGGGCTGATAGGTTGATGCCTCAAACCTTAGTGGGTTATGAGGATGTGTGAGCCTAGCCTCATTTGCATGCATTTGGCATACATAAGCATGATTATACTCATATTTACATGCATTGCACCCTTACTGAGTCTTTATGACTCATGAGGTTTTACCTCATGTGTAGATGATGCAAATCCGGATGCAAGCAGGGATGGCGCCGGGAGGCCGTTGTGGCAACTAGCTGAGTTGCCCGAGTTATGTATTTTTAATATTGCTTGTATGTAGCCAGGGGGCGTGGTATGTGTATACCCTTGTGAGTAAATGTATACTTGTTGAGAGTTGGTTGTATCTAATTGTTGTAATCATCGAAGAGTGATAAATGATTGTGAAATTGTTCATTATATATATGGCTTGGGTTATTGAAGCCAAGTTCGGATTGAGTAAAGATCAGCGAGGTATGTTCTCATAAATCCCCAATACTCAGCGAAGTGTTTGTATGCTAGCTATGTGCCTGGGTCACCTCTGGCTTGCTATGGGGCGAGCTGAAGAGAGGTGAAGCTCATTCGGGTTTCGGGTCTCAGTCCGCTGTGTCTTCTTGATTGAGTTAGGACCGATTCCCGAGTGGAGCGAAGGGAAGGGCGAAGCCTAGTTCCCACCTAGGGCGTTTCTCTTGAAACATAGTCCAACCCTTCAGTTGTGGTTTGATAGGTGAGTAATCTGGTCGATTATTTACCAGTGGCACCCGTAAGTGGGAGCGGGTCGTTACAGTTGGTATCAGAGCATGGCTAGCTATATGAGTGAGGAAGGCTAGCATGCTTAAGTGTCAAGTATGGTCGGTTAAGTGATTAATGTGAGTAAATGCCAAAGTTTGGAATAGAGGATGTCTGGCATGGTTGAGTGTAAGTCGAAATGTCTTAACTGCTGAGTTGGGGTCGAGAACAATTAATTTGAAATTTTGAGATTTCAATGTAAGGTTGGTCCGATAACCTTGAAAGTTGGACATATAGACCGAGGACCCTAAGGGATTGGGTCAAGTCATTGAGGCCTGCAATGGCATGTTTGGATATTCTTGTTCTTGGGATGAGAAAATACCCTGGATTGAGAAGATATACCCGTGAGAGGTATACGAGTTGAGCAATGAGGAACCGAAAACCCGAGTGTGGGTGTTGGTGTCAAGAAAACTCGAATATGGCATTTCGAGGATATGAAGTGTTTAAACAATGGGAACTCCTTGAGATTTAAGTGTTGAGGCTCGTGTGGGGACACGAAGCCGAAGCATGACTAGTCCGGGAAGGGATTAGTGGAGCGTTCCTATGTTAGGGATTTGTTGAGCATGTTCGAGGAATAGAGTTGTCCCTTGGAAGTGGTGCAGTAAGGCATGCACGCTTGAGATAAAATGAGCTAAAGTGGGTGTTAGCTCGAGGCTCAAGGAAAAGACTTGATATCAAGCAATGTGACAAACTACTGGGAATAAGGTTGCTTGCAGTAAGGCTCTGTGGGGAGTATGCATGTAATGCATCAGTATGTCATGGCTAGTGAAGGCATGATGTAAGCAAAATTCGAAATGACTCTGAGGAGAGTCGGGATGCTAGATAAATGTGATGCGATGTGATCGTATTGCTATGATGATCTCAGAGGGGATGTGCCTAGTGTATGAGTGGGCCCTAGTTGGCTTCTTGATGAGACGAGGTCTATCCTTGGGAATGATAGGCGTGTGGCAAGTGGACCCTAGCGAGTGTTTACATGAGATGAAAGTCCCAAGTGAGTCGATCTGGAATCCAGGGAAATCCAGATTGGGGATTAAAGAGTTAGTCATGTGTTGATATGCGCGTGAGAGCCATTGGATTAGAAGTCCTAGTTATGAAGGGCCAAGTGACCGTTCATGGGATCGATGGATAAGGGGCCAATCAAAACTCTCATTATGACACTTGGGGTCTAGTGGAACGCCTAAGGTCGGGAGATGAGAGGTGAATAGACCCTCATTATGATGCCTGGGGTCGTGATGACGCCTAAGGTCTCGAGACCCTTGATGGGAGACAAGGAGGTCACCCAATGAAGGGTATGAACGGGTATGTGGTCCGAGGGCGATGAGTGTGTGACAATAGGACATCCCTAGGCTATGCGCGCAATGGAAATGCTAACTTCGGATGCCGAGTGGGCAGGGGCATGTTGAGCAATGTGGAGGCCCCGAATTTAAATTCCAAGTCATGGGAGCCTGAGAGAGGCCTGTTGGAAAGCCAAGCTGGGCGTCGTGACTAAATGCACTGTGGGTGTGCAAGGAGAGACTAGAGGTCTCGATTTACCTGGAGGGTAATGGTAGGTGCTTTATGGTTATGGGTGTCGGAGATTAAGGTATGATCTCGTGGGGTAAGATCATGAGGCCTCAAGAGGAAAAGTGGTTTGAGAGTTTCTTAAGCGATAAGAGATGTAAAGTCCTGAGGAGCGGGGCTTATGGTACGAGCTTGAGGTTGTTAAGGCAAGGATAACCAAGTGAGATGGCTTGGGTAAGATGGTGGCGGAACCATCGTAGCTCGGGGGGCTTTAAGTAGCCTTGATGCTAAGGGTGCAAGGCTTGATGTGACGGATCTGGTGCTATGGACCGTGTGGCAGAGGACTAATGAGTTGGCTCGCGTTGAGGGCAAGTGGCCCATGGGCCTGAGCAATTTAGTGAACTGCAGGTGACGGTCAAATGCCGAAGATTCGGAGCAGCACCCTAGGAAATTTGGTCAGGTGAGACTGAGAATCTCCTGCTAGGGATAGGACATCTAGAGTAGTCCTAGGGAGAAATCGTGGAACGCGAAAAACGTTCTGATGCATTAGTAGTCGAGTAGGAAGCTTGGTAGGGCGAAGCTACGAGGTGCGAAACAGATCAGAGTGGGACCTGAGCCATGCCGTTGGAAACTGTTGTTGGGCCAGTGTAAGGGAGCAACACGGTAATAATGATTGGGTGTTGACTCTCTGAGGCACAGGACAACACGATGGGGAACCAGTGTTGGGCCAGTGTATGGGAGTGACACGATGATGGTGACCAAGTGTTGGCTCGCCTAAAGCACAGGGCAACACAGTGATTATGCAGATGGTCAGGGGCTAAAGATTTGTGAAATGCGGTAGGGTGACGAAAGTTGTGGCCAGTTCCACAATTCAACTGCTAGTAATAAGAGTTGTCAGGGTGTTGCACCCAAGTGGGGTTTAAGCCCTTTATCTCGTTAAAGTAGTGTCAAGGCGATTTAGCGAAGTGGTTTGGCTAATGTTTGGGTGTTGTAGCACTTTGAGATGTTTGAGAAAGAAACCCGGGGAAAAGAAACGGGTCTAGCGTGGGAATAACGCTACAGTTGATGCCTACGATTGACGGGTCTAATGCTAAAGACCACTGGATATAGACGGTTAGTTCACGGGAGGGACTGCAGCCCTCTATGTGGAGTAACCTGTCTGCGGTGGAGACTATTAGACGTGAAGACCTGGGGTATGCTGTAGGTTATGTCTGGGCCAGACCTAAATTTCCGTGAGGGTTGAAAAAAAAAAAAAAAAAAAAAACATCGTAGTGCCTTTTGTTGTCTTGGCAGTAGGAAGATTTGTGAATTGATTGGGTGATATCCTGTGGTATGAAAACAAGACGTGTGGCGATGCTCATTGCTAAAGGATGCTATCGCAGTTGTGGTTGAATTTGATCGAAGCTGATCGAATAAATTGAGATGATGGACCTTGTGTGACCTTGCGGTGATGCAAGAAGATGGGTCAATTGGTGGAGTCGGTAAATGACTCCAGGATGTTACGTAAGTGCCGTGAAGGGCGAGACTTACGAGTTGGAAGCCAACCATGAAATGTGAATGTTGAAGCGTGTAAAAGTTTCAGGTATGGGGATCTCTAATCCTGTGATATGAGTTGCGGCAGGCTAAACGTGTGGCTGAGGCACGGTTTGAAATTTGTGAAGGCTTGCAATTGCACGGTCTAGTATTAGTCCTGATGTGTCGATGCAAAATCGAGGAAGTATCTTCATGTGGCACTGGATGGGTTTCCAGTTGTTGACACAGGATTAGTTGCCAGGTGGTAGCACCTGATGGCAATGGTGAGAGCGTGAGGCTCAAGGACTGTGAAGTAAAGCCTTGTTGGGTGCCGTGTATGCCTCTAGTATAAAGGTTCAGCGGGTCCTGGTGGTTAGACCAGGCGAATTTTGAGAAAGAGATCCAAGGGGATAAAAGATGGTTGGTCAAAGCAAAGTTGTGCCGCTTGAAGGAGTGCTACTCCGTAACGAGAGCTATAAATGGTGGAGTTGAAATGTGTCCTGGGTAGAATGTGAGAGGTTCTCCCAAGAAAGGTCGAGCATAGGGCAACAACATTAAATGGACCTCCAAAGGCACTACCACTCTAACATGATGCATCACCTGGGGAAAGCCAGCGTGATGGCAAGTGCCTGAGTAGGAATGTGAGTCCTACGGCATCTAGTGGAAGTGTGAGTTCCACAGGAGTAGCAGGGGTGATTTACAGTGGGTGGAGTTAAATCAAAAATCATAGTCGATAGTGCAAGAGTAGTGCCGGGAGAAAAGTTGTGTTGGTTATGAGCTGGGCGATCCGGTTAAAGCTAATCGAGTTGATTAGATGGAAGGTGAAGGCGAATTTAAGATGTCACCAATGGGTGACGAAAGCTCGAAGGAAGAGCTTAGGGGACGAGATTGGTTCCTAGGAATGGTGTTTAGGTGATGAAATCACCTAATAGCTGTGAGTGCTACACAGCTAGAAGGATTCCTTGGAGTGTGGGCAATTGATTAGATCTAGTCACGTGGTTAGAGGTTCATGGGTGTGAAGAAAGCAACTAGTGGAGCCGATTGGTGACCGGCCGGGGGTAGCCGATGGCGACCGAAGACGCCGACCGGTGATAGCGGCAGCAGTGTAGTGGCTGGCCAGGGTCGTGGGGAGACGTGAGAGTAGTCGGTCAATGGCGTAGGTGATTCCTAAGTCGCGGTTGCGGCTGGATGTGGCGCTAAGCGATGACAAGAGGTCGTCTTAGCCTGTGATGATGGCATTAGAGCCCATGTGGCCGCTGTAACACCCCGCCCTATACAGGCATGTCACTATAAGGAAATTCCCGGGGTTTCTTTTTTTTTGATACCCGCGGCGCCTGTGAGCACAATCTTCGCATGCAGATGAAACACCCGTCGTAAAACTACATCCGGCTCCCGCGGTGATCAAAGAACCACTCCTCATGCAGATATATACCCCGAGAGTTCCAGTCTTACTCATTTAGCTAGAAATAACAAATCTTAACTGAACGAGATAAAATAAACACAGCGGAATACTTAATTAATCAAAATGACGTGGCCTACCACGTGTTACACACAAAATGTTCCCATACCGATATGTGTATACAACTTTGATACTAACGATTACAACACCGTCGAGCGGTTGCTCATACATACGACATTATAAATACTAGTGTTTCCAAAGTAGTACAACAATTATCAAATAAACACCACAGATTCACTGGCCGTCTCCTCGACCTCGCAGCTGTCCCTGACTGGAACGTTGAATGTTCCAGGGGCATAACCCATGTTAGATGATAAACCATCTAAGTGAAGGCATGAAACAGATATACAATGCATAAAGACATACGAGCATGGCATACTATACGACAACATGCAAGACACATCTAACTCGAGATATCACCTTGACATACTTAATCCCTCGAATATCCCACTGTGGCACACGTTCACCTGGTCCAACGTTAATCCCTCGAGTGCACCGTCGTGACACCCGTTCACCTGGTTTAACATTATTCCCTCGAGTGCCCCAGTGTGACACCCGTTCACCTGGATTAACATTGTCCCAATCTCAAGTAGACCCCTTACCGCCCCATATGGACCCAACGATGCAATTAGACTTGACCCTATATGATATGAAAATTTACACGCCATGCACCAATACTTTTAAAAATAAACAGTTAATGCAATATTGACACAACGAATGTAACTAAATGCCTTATAAAATAAGCTAAGTCTAGGAGCGTACAAATACTCACAAGAACTCACCAAAAGCACTTTAAGACACTTTCGAGTCAAGATAAGGCTAAAATCAAACCACTCACCTTAATTCGGAAAAGTCCGGATTTTGCCTCGAAAAACGTGCCACACCTCAAAAATTGTGTAATTCTTCTTCCAATGACCCAATTGATTCCTATTTCACCATTTAAGACCGTTGGAATCAATATTTCTATTTTTCCATAATTTTTCTATTTTTATTTATTTTTCAAACATTTCTATCTTCGGAAATTCATTAAAAATACCTAACATCAATTTTCACAAAATATTTTTCCATGATAATTCTTAAAATAATTTTACCTAAATTCTGAAATTAAAATCAAAGAAAAAACATACCTCACGCGCCCTCACGCGCCACCCAGAGGTCCCGCGAGTGGCTGCCACGCGCCGCCGCACAGTCTTCTTCTCCGGTCGTCTTCTCCGATTCCGGCGATGTCCAATGCCCTAAATTCTTATAGGGGCTTGTAGAGCTCTTCAATGCGACCTCAATGGTGCCCTTAATCGTCGGAAAAAGTGGCCGGAGGTGGGTTTAAAACCCAGTTGCAGGTCGCGGCGGCGGTGGTTCGATTTTCCGGCCAAGCTTCCAAAACCTCTCCAAATCTACACCAAACGCTCCCAAATGCTCCAGAAATGATCCTCTCAACCCAAGGAACAAAAGCCCCTTATCCCTCAAGCTCGATTCAAGCAAAAACACAAGAAATTTGAGCGATTTCGTTTTTGAACCCTCGGCCGAAAACCTCCTTTTATACTCGTTTTTTACCCGATTCCCTACCATATCCGGCTCATCCTTATCCCTTAAACCCATATCCAAACTCTAAACCAATCGAGAAGCCCCAGAACGCGAGCCTAAGCCCTCAAAAGATTCGGCCAAATCGGAAATTTTTCCGCCATTAAAACCGGTCACCTCAATGCATTTTCCGGCCAATGGTAAGCCCCTACAGCTTCATCATCGCCTGAAGCTAGTCTAGCACCTCCCAGGCGACCTTCCCGACGTCCAGAGGCGGCTGGCCGGCGACCCATGTGCGGCGGTCGCGTTCACACCTTGGAAGTTTTGAAATTTTGCAGTTTAGCCCCTATTTAATTTTTAATTGCATTTTCTCTTAACCCTAAACACCCTTGAACTATCCAACACTTTCACAACAGCCCTCAAGTTCTATATTTTCCATTTCCTTTTGGAATTTCTGAAAAATTCGTCGATTCGTCCTCCCTCTGATATTTTGCAAAATCTGCACTTTTGCCCGAACTCTCCTAATTGCGTGCTTTTGACTTCAAACCTTTAAAAATCCCTGATTTTTATCAAATATCGTCTAACTGTGCCATTTCTTGTTAATTGGCTCATCTTAACTTAGTCACTCTTCTTTCGTTTAAGTTTTAAATATCGCACTTAGGCCCGAAACTTTGCTAAATATCATTTTTGACCCATATCTTCAAACATTCTCTTATTATTTAATACCGGGTATTACATCCTCCCCCTCTAAAAAGAAATTTCGTCCTCGAAATTACTAACTTACAGTATTAAAATAAATGTGGATAAGAAGTCTTCATCTCTTCTTCGCGTTCCCAAGTTGCCTCTTCTTCGTCATGATTACCCCATAGTACCTTCACTAAGGGAATAACCTTGTTCCTTAAGACTTGATCCCTTTGATCTAAGATTCGAACTGGTTCCTCAGGGTACGTTAGATCATTTCGTATCTCAATGGTCTCATTTCGAAGTACCTGCGTAGGGTCTGGCTCATGTTTTCGTAGTTGAGACACATGAAACACGTTGTGGATATTTGATAATGCCACAGGTAAAGCTAATCTGTAAGCCACTAATCCAATTTTCTCCAAAATCTCATAGGGTCCTATGTATCTTGGGCTTAATTTCCCTTTCCTTTTTCCTCGAATCACGGATTTAAATGGAGAGACTTTCAAGTATGCCTTGTCACCGACCAAAAATTCCAAGTTTCGTCTTCGTTGATCAGCATACGATTTCTGACGACTTTGACTTATCCTCATTTTCTCTTGTATTTGCTTAATCTTCTCAGTAGTAGTCTGAACAATCTCGGGTCCCACTAATCCTACTTCTCCAGTTTCTACCCAGCAGAGTGGTGTTCTGCATTTTCGCCCATATAATGCCTCGTAGGGAGCCATTCCAATGCTGCTGTGGTGCCCGTTATTGTAGGCAAATTCTACCAACGGTAGATGTTTTTCCCAACTTCCCGAGAATTCCAAAATGCATGCCCTCAACATGTCCTCGAGCGTTTGAATTGTCCGCTCGGACTGTCCGTCAGTCTGAGGGTGATAAGCTGTGCTGAGCTTCAATTGTGTTCCCATACACTTGTGGAAACTTTCCCAAAATCTTGACGTAAATCGTGGGTCTCGATCTGACACTATACTTGCAGGTATTCCATGCAATCGTACTATTTCCTCAATGTACAGCTGAGCCAGAGCGTGAGTCGGTTGCCCTATCTTAATAGGCAAGAAATGTGCCGACTTGGTCAGTCGATCCACTATTACCCAAATAGCATCGTTTCCTTTGGGACTTCGAGGTAGATTGGTTACAAAATCCATAGTGACGTGATCCCATTTCCACTCGGGAATGTCCAATGGTTGTAATTTTCCTCCCGGACGCTGATGCTCAATTTTGATACGTTGACAGGTATCACATTGTGCCACGTACCGTGCCACGTCCTTCTTCATTCCTGGCCACCAGTAAATTTCCCTAAGATCCTTATACATTTTTGTTGATCCGGGATGTACTGTGTATCTTGCCCGATGAGCTTCTCCCAAGATAACTTGTCTTAGACCCTGATCCCTTGGCACGTATGTTCTTCCTTGAAATCGAAGTATACCACCATGGTAACTGAATTCAGGTGCTTTAACTTGATCGTTCTCATCTATCCACTGACTTCTTCTTGTGTCTGACTGAAGAGCTGATTTGATTTGATTCACCACATCAGGTTGAATTGTCAGATTTGCCATATATCCCTTGATTGGTTTAGGCTTAACACCTACTGTTAGGTGGCTAAATTCCTCGATCATCATGTTAGCCACAATTTCGGAACTTCTTCGGCTAAGAGCGTCTGCAACTATGTTCGCCTTTCCTGGATGATAGGAGATGGTACAATCATAATCCTTCAAATACTCCATCCATCTTCTTTGTCTCATGTTTAACTCTTTTTGAGAAAATATGTACTTCAAACTTTTATGGTCCGTAAAAATCTCAAATTGCACCCCGTAGAGATAATGTCTCCATAACTTCAAAGCATAAATTATAGCTGCTAATTCCAAGTCGTGGGTTGGGTAGTTCTGCTCATGTCTTTTCAATTGCCGAGATCCGTAAGCGATTACTTTTTCATCTTGCATTAGAACACATCCCAACCCTATTCCCGAAGCATCACTATACACCACAAACTTTCCTGCCTCCGTTGGCATTGCTAGAATCGGTGCCGTGGTTAATCGTGCCTTAAGTTCTTGGAAACTTTGCTCACATTTAGCATCCCATTCAAATTTAACTTCTTTCTGCGTCAATCGAGTAAGTGGAGCCGATATCTTTGAAAACCCTTCTACAAACCTTCTATAGTATCCAGCTAGTCCAAGAAAACTTCGGATCTCCCCAACGGTCTTAGGTGCTTGCCATTTTTGAACTGCTTCTATCTTTGCTGGATCGACAGCTATACCTTCTGCAGAAATTGTATGTCCAAGAAATGCTACTTGAGTAAGCCAAAATTCACATTTCGAGAACTTGGCGTACAATTTGTGGTCTTTTAAAGTCTGCAAGACTATCCTTAAATGTTTTTCATGATTACTCTCACTTGCGGAGTATATCAGAATGTCATCTATGAACACTATTACAAACTTGTCCAGGTATGGTCTAAACGTTCGGTTCATTAAATCCATGAATGCAGCAGGTGCATTGGTCAATCCAAACGGCATCACTAGATATTCGTAGTGACCATACCGTGACCGAAACGCAGTCTTGGGCACATCTTCCTGTTTGATCTTCATTTGATAGTACCCAGACCGAAGATCTATCTTAGAAAATACTCTAGCTCCTTGGAGTTGGTCAAACAACTCTTCAATCCTAGGCAGAGGGTACTTATTCTTTATAGTTACCTTGTTCAACTGTCGGTAGTCAGTACACATACGTAGGGTACCATCTTTCTTTTTCACGAACAATATCGGAGCTCCCCAGGGTGACACACTTGGTCTGATAAATCCTTTGTCGGTCAAGTCCTGTAATTGCTCCTTCAATTCCCTCATCTCAGCTGGGGCCATCTTGTACGGAGGTATGGATATTGGCTGTGTACCTGGTATAAGATCTATCGAAAATTCAATTTCTCTTTGGGGAGGTAATCCTGGTAATTCCTCAGGAAATACCTCAGGATACTCATTCACGACCCTCACTGATTCCAACTTGAGACTTTTCTTTCCTGATTCGGGTTTGGCTGATTGCAATGTGTGCAGAATCACGCCATTTTCTCTCTTAGTCTTCCTACTTTGACCCTGGAACACCACCCATTCTCTGTTAAGCTTGGGTAAGCTCACGGTCTTACTCTTACAATCTATTTTAGCCTCATGTAGCGATAGGAAATCCATACCGATAATTATGTCGAAATCTTGAATGTCTAATACCACTAAATCAATCTTAAAACTTTCCGATCCCATACTAAAAATACACTCGCGGCACCCTACTGCAGTTCTTAGAGTTGAACCCATAGGAGTGGCTATTACCATTTGATAACCCAATTCCTTAGGTTCTAGTTTTAAACCTTCTAATGATGCATGCGACACAAATGAATGCGTAGCACCTGGATCAATTAAAGCATGAGCTGGAATATTCGAAAAGAACAGTGTACCTTCAATAACTGCAGGATCGGCCTCAGCGTCCTCACAAGTCAGATTGTACACTCGGCCTGGACGAACATTTTGTGCACTTCCACTCGGTGGTTCCATCTTCTGTCTTTTTGAGCAATCGCGCGAGATATGCCCTGGTTGACCACAATTGTAACACACCACCTTTCCCTGATTCCCAACCTGGGGCATTGCTTTGATCTTTGGGCAATTTCTCCCAATGTGACCTTCTTCGCCGCATCCATAGCACCGCAAGACACATCTCTTCCCAGGGTGTTTCCTCTTACATCGAGGACACTTCCCGTCATCCCTTGGTTGAGTCGTCGGACTGCCTAGTTTACCGCTCTTACTTCCTTCCTCTGTCTTGATGATCTTGGCTCGTGTCAGATTTCTCTCAATGGTCAAAGCTCGGTGCAATGCTTCTTTGTAAGTTTCAACGTCCCATCCACTTAAAACTTGTTGGAGATGTTCTTGTAGTCCTGAAACAAACTTTTGTGCCTTCTGACTCTCGTCAGTCTCATACATGGGTACATACTTAATCAGTTGAATGAACCGATTATCATATTGACTCACAGTCATCTCTCCTGTCTGCTTGAGCCTCATAAACTCCCAAATTCTTTCTTCCTTCCAACTCTTGGAAAAATACTTGGCGTTAAACTCCTCCTTGAATCCCGCCCAAGTATAGGTTGGTACATCCTCATTCTCAGCTTCACGCTCCTGTTGAGACCTTATTAATGATCGTTCGGTAGACTGCCACCACCGACCTGCTTCTTCTTCCAGTGTGTAGGTTGCACACCTCACCTTCTCCTCTTCACTGCATTGGAGATGTTGAAGTAGTTTCTCGGTCTGCTCCAGCCAATACTCGGCTGAGCTAGGATCATCGCCTGTCCTTCCTTTGAACACAGGGGGTCTCAAATGTCGGTATCGCTCCAAAGCTGTGGTCGTGTGCCGCGTAGGCTCCTCTCGACTCACGTATGTTAGCATATTTTCTAAAAATCGCTCCATTCGCTCAAATCGGTCCTCACTGGAGCTCGATTCCCCGACGTATCTTCTGTTCCCTCCTGAGTGATTCCTGCGATCATCCTGATCTTCGAGATTATTTCCTTCTCTTCTTCCACTTACGTCATGAGCTGCGTCCCGTAGCCTTCGTGTATTCACCATCTGAAGTGAATCACGGAAATAAATTATACTCAAGACAAGATTGTTTCTACACAAAGGGGACAGTTTTATTTCTTTATAATATCCCACAAACAGAACAACTTAGTACAACCGAAAAGGAGAATAGACATAACATCTTATTTCATTTTATAGTATATTTACATATCGCTTCGTCCAGCAACTATCTCTTCGGCCCTAGTAGTTCTTCGGCCTCCAGACCCATGGCTCCTTGTGGTCCCCATCACTGTCGGATGCTACCGGGGGTCCTTCGTCATCATCTTGGACTTCCTGAGATTCCTCATCTGATTCCTCATCAGAGCTAATATCTATGACCTCATCCGCGAGATTTGCAGCAATCTCTGCCTGTTCCTCCTCATCCATAACGTCCCCGAGTAGATCCTGATGCTCGTTCCGCATTCTTGCGCAGAATTCACGTAGAGAGTCGTCTTCCCAGTCCTGCCATAACCATTGCGCAAAAGTCTTCCATTCCCCCTCCAGCTGGTCAATAAGAAATCCGATCTGAAATTCTGATAAATCTACCATCTGTCGGTAACTAGGGGGCACATCATCAATAATTTCCTCCATTGCAAGCAAAAACACATTCATGTCCTCATTTTGCGGGTTTCCTCGAGCTTCGATCCTATTTGCCCAATGTGACAGCAGCACTTGATCCACCATTGTCTACTAATAATACACAAAGATTTTCCTCAGAAACCTCAATCAAGTGTTTCCTAAAGTTTTCATATGACACCTAGAATCCATATTCATGTTCTAAGTTAACAAACCTAACCGTGCTAAGTTCAATAACCTAGCCGAGTCATCCTAGGGTTTTAACCTGTCTCTGATACCAATTGTAACACCCCGCCCTATACAGGCATGTCACTATAAGGAAATTCCCGGGGTTTCTTTTTTTTTGATACCCGCGGCGCCTGTGAGCACAATCTTCGCATGCAGATGAAACACCCGTCGTAAAACTACATCCGGCTCCCGCGGTGATCAAAGAACCACTCCTCATGCAGATATATACCCCGAGAGTTCCAGTCTTACTCATTTAGCTAGAAATAACAAATCTTAACTGAACGAGATAAAATAAACACAGCGGAATACTTAATTAATCAAAATGACGTGGCCTACCACGTGTTACACACAAAATGTTCCCATACCGATATGTGTATACAACTTTGATACTAACGATTACAACACCGTCGAGCGGTTGCTCATACATACGACATTATAAATACTAGTGTTTCCAAAGTAGTACAACAATTATCAAATAAACACCACAGATTCACTGGCCGTCTCCTCGACCTCGCAGCTGTCCCTGACTGGAACGTTGAATGTTCCAGGGGCATAACCCATGTTAGATGATAAACCATCTAAGTGAAGGCATGAAACAGATATACAATGCATAAAGACATACGAGCATGGCATACTATACGACAACATGCAAGACACATCTAACTCGAGATATCACCTTGACATACTTAATCCCTCGAATATCCCACTGTGGCACACGTTCACCTGGTCCAACGTTAATCCCTCGAGTGCACCGTCGTGACACCCGTTCACCTGGTTTAACATTATTCCCTCGAGTGCCCCAGTGTGACACCCGTTCACCTGGATTAACATTGTCCCAATCTCAAGTAGACCCCTTACCGCCCCATATGGACCCAACGATGCAATTAGACTTGACCCTATATGATATGAAAATTTACACGCCATGCACCAATACTTTTAAAAATAAACAGTTAATGCAATATTGACACAACGAATGTAACTAAATGCCTTATAAAATAAGCTAAGTCTAGGAGCGTACAAATACTCACAAGAACTCACCAAAAGCACTTTAAGACACTTTCGAGTCAAGATAAGGCTAAAATCAAACCACTCACCTTAATTCGGAAAAGTCCGGATTTTGCCTCGAAAAACGTGCCACACCTCAAAAATTGTGTAATTCTTCTTCCAATGACCCAATTGATTCCTATTTCACCATTTAAGACCTTTGGAATCAATATTTCTATTTTTCCATAATTTTTCTATTTTTATTTATTTTTCAAACATTTCTATCTTCGGAAATTCATTAAAAATACCTAACATCAATTTTCACAAAATATTTTTCCATGATAATTCTTAAAATAATTTTACCTAAATTCTGAAATTAAAATCAAAGAAAAAACATACCTCACGCGCCCTCACGCGCCACCCAGAGGTCCCGCGAGTGGCTGCCACGCGCCGCCGCACAGTCTTCTTCTCCGGTCGTCTTCTCCGATTCCGGCGATGTCCAATGCCCTAAATTCTTATAGGGGCTTGTAGAGCTCTTCAATGCGACCTCAATGGTGCCCTTAATCGTCGGAAAAAGTGGCCGGAGGTGGGTTTAAAACCCAGTTGCAGGTCGCGGCGGCGGTGGTTCGATTTTCCGGCCAAGCTTCCAAAACCTCTCCAAATCTACACCAAACGCTCCCAAATGCTCCAGAAATGATCCTCTCAACCCAAGGAACAAAAGCCCCTTATCCCTCAAGCTCGATTCAAGCAAAAACACAAGAAATTTGAGCGATTTCGTTTTTGAACCCTCGGCCGAAAACCTCCTTTTATACTCGTTTTTGACCCGATTCCCTACCATATCCGGCTCATCCTTATCCCTTAAACCCATATCCAAACTCTAAACCAATCGAGAAGCCCCAGAACGCGAGCCTAAGCCCTCAAAAGATTCGGCCAAATCGGAAATTTTTCCGCCATTAAAACCGGTCACCTCAATGCATTTTCCGGCCAATGGTAAGCCCCTACAGCTTCATCATCGCCTGAAGCTAGTCTAGCACCTCCCAGGCGACCTTCCCGACGTCCAGAGGCGGCTGGCCGGCGACCCATGTGCGGCGGTCGCGTTCACACCTTGGAAGTTTTGAAATTTTGCAGTTTAGCCCCTATTTAATTTTTAATTGCATTTTCTCTTAACCCTAAACACCCTTGAACTATCCAACACTTTCACAACAGCCCTCAAGTTCTATATTTTCCATTTCCTTTTGGAATTTCTGAAAAATTCGTCGATTCGTCCTCCCTCTGATATTTTGCAAAATCTGCACTTTTGCCCGAACTCTCCTAATTGCGTGCTTTTGACTTCAAACCTTTAAAAATCCCTGATTTTTATCAAATATCGTCTAACTGTGCCATTTCTTGTTAATTGGCTCATCTTAACTTAGTCACTCTTCTTTCGTTTAAGTTTTAAATATCGCACTTAGGCCCGAAACTTTGCTAAATATCATTTTTGACCCATATCTTCAAACATTCTCTTATTATTTAATACCGGGTATTACAGCCGCTCACCGAGTGGTGTGAGCTGATTGAAGCAAAAGTTATGAGAAGTCCGGGAGAAGCCAGAGTCTCTCAGGAAATTAGCTAGCTGCTATAAGTATAGTAAAGTGACTTGTGGAAAATGGTCTAAGGGTGGGGTCGTGTTTGTCGTGATGACCAGTAAGATTCAAGGAGCAGCGAGTCTTTTGAGATGACGTGGTGGTGTCATTGTCGCTGTCAGAGAACTCATTGTTGTCATGGTGTTGTCCCTGCCGGGTAGGACAAAGGGAACCATTATCCATGGTTTAAATCAGGTGTTTATCGCAAATTGAGAAAGAACCTGATTTTGGGATTGCCGAAAGGTTCCATGCTTCAAGAGTAAGAGGCTTTGTTGAGAAATGTGAGATTTAAAAAGTCCAAACGAAATTGAAGCTGGGCGAGTAAATTTGGCTAGAAGACCGCTACAAGAGTAGGGGTGTTACCGTGTTAGGTTGTTGTGGTGCGGACTAAAGGCACGAGTCATCCTACAAGTGCGATGCAATAAGTGATTGTGCAGATGGTAATAAGCCAATCACTTGTGCCACGCACCGTAGGTGATGACGAGGGCTGATTAATGGTTTCGCGACCTTAAGCGCAATGGTAGGATCCTTGACTCGCGGTAGGGTTTAATAGCCAAGATAAGGCCTAGCATGGGGCATGATAGCGAAAGCCGAAATGGATGAAGTATTGAAGAGGGGTTGCTCAGTGAAGAGTTCCCTTATATGGGTAAGAGACCCCTACTAGCGTGCGATATCGGCTAGTAAGTATCCTTGTGTGCTCATGCGAAGAGCTCCTGGTTGGGAGAAGGTTGTGGCCCGAGTATGGTTAAGCTCGAGGTGAGATGGTAATGGTGCGTGTATCGTCAAGCTCGAGTTGGACTCGGGTAATGCACGTATGGCTGAAATGTGTGATTACCTGACATGGTGTTAGGTATATCGATTTTGCGTAATCGTATCGATAAATGAGGGTCGGCTGGTCAAGGTAATAGGCCATGTATGAAATGGTCGAAATTGGCTGGGTGAGCCAAATGGTTGCTTCCCATGTAGTGCTAGCATGGTTAGTTGATCGGTAATGAGAAGTTGCCATGAGGATCAACTCAAGCTGTGCATGCTTATGATTAATGGCGGTATGCCATGGTGACATAGGTGCTAGAGTGTCTTATTGGCACTAGAAGTGACATTGCGGCTGATGGTCAGTGCTAAAACGTTGCTGGTTGAACTAGCGTAAAATCGTGGCCATGTGTGATTGGCAATGGGAAACATTGCCGCGTGGGATCGGCGTAAAATCGTTGTAGACTGATCGGTGATGCAATGTTCGCAAGTGTTTATTTTGATCGATGGGGAAAGGGGAAATAAAGCTACAAAGCGATGCTTTGAGACAGAGAAAGTTCATCTGGAGATAAATGTCATTGCAGTAAACATGACCAGCGACCAGTGGTGCGGTTTGGCGAGAAGCCAAAGCGGTGTTTGGTTGATAAATGTCCTCGAGAAGTGGAGGACCAAATGCCTAAGTGAAACCTTGAGGTGAAAATGACCCGAGATAAAGGCCGAGAAATGGTTCGGTTACGAGATTCTCGAGCAGGGGATTCGGAGAGTAGCCGGAGAATGTGATTATCTTGGGTAAGAGATTTAGGCAAAGTGAATTTCGAGGACGAAATTCTTTAAGGAGGGTGGAATGTAATACCCAGTATTACATAGTATTGTAAATAAATGAGTTTTGACTATTTCGGCAGGGCCTCGGGTGGTCCGGGAATGCCAAAAGTCAATTTCGAGTAATTTATTAACAAATTTGCCGAATTGGCGGCTGGGAGTGCCTCGGGACTTGGATGTCCAGGGAAGAGGGCAAGAGATTGACGAGCGTCTCAAGATGAGATTAATGATGCTCGAAGCAGTCCGAACGGGAATAATTTTCGGAATAAATTTTGTATAAGCCCGAGTGGGTGCCAATACCGAATAGGCGGAGGGGACCTCCTGGAAGCTAAGGGGACCCTAGGGGTGGTTCGATTTTCTGAGTAACGCAACCCTTAAGCATTTTCGGATCGAATAAAGGTCCCGGGCAGGCGCAGGGACGAAATCGGCTTTATCGAGTAAAGTCGGTTATTAATGTTTAAAGAAGTCAAGTCTTGGTGTGGCTTAAGGATAATTAAATTAGGCTTAGAGGGCCCAAATGGCATTATTAAAAGTTCCTAAATGGAATTAGGGGTTCTTAAGTGTAATTAATGAGAATCAAGGGAGTTAATATGTAATTAAATATATATATATATAGAGGCGCGCGTGTAAGGAAGCTTCCTAGCCTCTGTAATTTGAAATGAGAGTGAGAGGGAGCTGAGTGAGAGAGCATTGCAGAAGAGAATGAGAGCCTTCGCGAGGGATGGATCAGAGAGCTTGGCCGAGGCTCGCGTGATCGGAGAAGAGCGAGTGATAGGGTGTTGATGGTCGATTGAGGAAGCTCGGAGGATAGCCGTGACCAGCAACAACGCTGGAAGCTGCCATGGCCGATGAGACAGCAGCTTCAGGGGAGCTGGAGCTTCAGCGAGGGCCGACTTCGATGGCTGGTCGGGGTCGCGGTGGCATGGAACGGCCAATGGCAGGGCTCGCGGTGACCAAGAGGCAGCTGGTCGAAGCTGGAGCGATCGGTCGAGGCAGCCATGGCAGTCGGCAGTTGCAGCGAAGCAGAGGCAGCGTTGGCGGGCGGACGTGCGACAGCCAAGAGTGGCCGTCAATGGCTCTGTGTAGGGTGGCGTGAGGCGGCCTATGCTAGTCGCGTCAACCAGCGACGTTGGGGGTAACCGGCCATGGAAGCTGCAACGCACAGGCAGCTTGCGCGCAGGGGAAGCCAGCAGCAGCAATGGCGACCGATCGAAGGTCGCGCGGTGGTCCGGAAGCACGGGCGACGCAGCGGGCTGGCTAAGGCAGTGGCCAGCGGCGTTCGGCGATGGGAGGCTGCTCGTGCACAGGCGCGCGCTGGAGGAGGAAGATGATGAACAAGGCAGGCCGCGCGCGGGAGAAGACCAAGGAAGAAGAAGGGAAAAGAATAAAAGAAAAAGGAAAAAGGAAAAAGAAAAGGAAATGTAAGAAAATCTGGAAAACTAGGGAAAAATCCCGAAAAATTCCAGAAAATTGGGGAAAGGTCCTGGAAATTATATTGAGGCTCGTAGAGCATACCGGAAGCTCGAGAATGGGATTTCGGGCATGTGATGGTAGCTCGGGAAGCAACGTCGGCGTGGGCGATTGGCCGATTTTTCCTTCCAATTGAATGAGGTAATTAATTATTTCTTTTGAATTAATTGAGGTAAATTAATTTTATTATTTTCATTATGCGAGATAATGAATTATGTAGTATTAGTTGGATTAAACCCTGTGTGAGGGTTATTTGAAATTAGTTAATGGATGATTTTGGTGATGTGCGGCGTAATTGAGGGCATTGGTTTAATGCCGGAGGTTAATGGAGTTGGGATTTTGTGTGTGGTTGCATCTAGGTTCGACCGGAGGGACGGTGATCCTAGAAGAACTTGCGGTTCAGGTTGGAGTTCGTGCCGAGGCAGAGAAGAGGCTTCGAGCCAGGTAAGGGACGGCCCCATGTGGAGGTGGCCTTGCAAGTTGGTAAATGTGTTTGATAATGTTTTTATGTTGCATTGGCATGTAGTGGTTATATCTTGTGTGATGCAAGAACTAGTGGACCTGTGGCCATATGGAGGACTAGTGGTGGGGGCTGATAGGTTGATGCCTCAAACCTTAGTGGGTTGTGAGGATGTGTGAGCCTAGCCTCATTTGCATGCATTTGGCATACATAAACATGATTATACTCATATTTACATGCATTGCACCCTTACTGAGTCTTTATGACTCATGAGGTTTTACCTCATGTGTAGATGATGCAAATCCGGATGCAAGCAGGGATGGCGCCGGGAGGCCGTTGTGGCAACTAGCTGAGTTGCCCGAGTTATGTATTTTTAATATTGCTTGTATGTAGCCAGGGGGCGTGGTATATGTATACCCTTGTGAGTAAATGTATACTTGTTGAGAGTTGGTTATATCTAATTGTTGTAATCATCGAAGAGTGATAAATGATTGTGAAATTGTTCATTATATATATGGCTTGGGTTATTGAAGCCAAGTTCGGATCGAGTAAAGATCAGCGAGGTATGTTCTCATAAATTCCCAATACTCAGCGAAGTGTTTGTATGCTAGCTTTGTGCCTGGGTCACCTCTGGCTTGCTATGGGGCGAGCTGAAGAGAGGTGAAGCTCATTCGGGTTTCGAGTCTCAGTCCGCTGTGTCTTCTTGATTGAGTTAGGACCGATTCCCGAGTGGAGCGAAGGGAAGGGCGAAGCCTAGTTCCCACCTAGGGCGTTTCTCTTGAAACATAGTCCAACCCTTCAGTTGTGGTTTGATAGGTAAGTAATCTGGTCGATTATTTACCAGTGGCACCTGTAAGTGGGAGCGGGTCGTTACATATTGTAGGGATGAGATAAGAGTTATCCATGCAAGTCTAATAGTATCACATGGTGCAAGCATTGATATTACAATGCTAGTCACAAAAATGCTAGATGTTCTACTATACACAGTCTTTTGTTTAGTAATTAAGCTGATGAGTTGTGGGGTAACTCTTCTTGTAGCTTGACAATAATCAATTTTTAATATTAAGGTTCTCCATTTTTTTATTTTGAATATTCTATGAACTCATCTATACGGGAAATGAATAATGCAAGTCCAGGAAATATTCTGGCATAGTGCTTATTTTATCTAGTAATTAATCGAAGAATAGTATCTTTACATGGTTGGGAACTAAAAATTAGGGATGGATGGTAGGTTCTGGCTTGGTTCACTTTAATTTATGTTAGGCTTCGTGATTTTTTCAAATTATGTTTCTGGAAAGGAAATTTTAAACTGTGTTGACTGCAATTAAAAAACTCTCATATTTCTAACTTTTCAGTTTTTTTCCTTGTCGTACTCTATATGTACCATAGGAAACAAGATCAATTCATGCTGATGCTGGGAAAGTACATCATTATTCCATAGTCTCACTATTTGAGTCACAGTGGAGCACATTGCAGATGGTTGTGCTAAGAGAGATCCTACTATCTGCTGTCCGAGCTGGAGATCCTCTTGCTCATGGAGTGTAGCTGCACAACTTCTTCGATCCTACTATCCTCTAATTACTCCAGCTGGACAAAATGGTCTTGCAAGTGCACTTGCAAATTCTGCAAAAAGGCTTCCTTCAGGAACTCGCTGTGCTGATCCTTCCTTACCTTTTATCAGGTATTTTGTTGGTGTTGAATATTGTTTTTCTAAATGAGAACCAGGATTGACTAATCTCAAGTTATTTTCTTAATTAACGAAGATGATTCTTTATTTCATCCAGCGGCACAAGGTACTTTCTTAACTTCTTATATTGGTTCTTCTGTGTATAAGCAAAGATTGCATTTGTCCTCCAAAGTGTCCAAAGCGAATCCAATGGAAAAAAGTAATTAAACAATTGACCAACACAAGTACGACATGTTCTCTAAGTTCTTGTGGTTTTATGGCTATTGCTATGTTAAAGGCTACAGCTACAAATGACTCCTATATGAGTTGGATTCCTATGTGCTTAAAAAAAATTGCCTGCATTCTATAAGAGGATATAAAGAATTTGCTAATACATGATTTGTGTGTGAAAGGCAATTGTGAGGAATAACTTGCATGTTGGTTAGTTCCTAGTGGACTTAAACTTACTAATGTAAAATGGAGGTCTATAATTCATATAGCCAACCCCTTCTAGTGGTATTAAGGCCTGTTATTGTTGTTGTAACATGAAGGAACACAAGGGAGATTTATGCTTTTGCAGAGACTTCACATGAAATAGCCATTTTGCAAGCCTTGGTAGCAACAATAAGATTGCTTCAATGTAACTAGAAGTTCATAGATTCTGGAAATAGCTTTGTTGAAAAAAAACTAGGGTAAAGCTGCATACAATCTCTCCCTTGACCCTTGCAAAGATGGGAATCTTGTGCACCCAAGCACACCCTAAAGGCTTGACATGAAATTATATCCTTTATTGTCTGAAATGTTCTACATTTTCCAAAATTTTCAAGCCTCTTCAAGATAAGAGTTAGCTAAGACGTGCTACTAGATATACTGGTAGGGATGGTCATGGGTCCATTGCAATCATTTCAACCCCATATTTATGGTGGAGGAAGCAAGCCATATGAAACAATAATTTTTGTTGAAGAATTCTCCCATAATCTTGTTCCATCAATGGGTATTACAATATATAGGAATAATGGTCATTAAGATCCCTTTATTCTAGGAATACACAGATAGGAAACTACTGAACATAGAATAGAAAATACCAAATATAAAACAGAAAGTTGACTTAAATCTAATCCCGTAAAATCAGGAATTATTCTGGGAATTATTCTAGGATCCTAACAAGCTGATACCTCGAGGAACATGGTCATTAGGGCTAAAACTTCATTAGTGGGGTGACTGCACATTGACAATGGAGTAGTCATGCATATAGTCAGAAGCAGCATTTGTATTGTTAAATCATGGAGATCATGCAATCATGACACAAGTCACACGGTGTAAGTGATAAACTCAGGCCTCGCATATTCTTCATCTTTGAACAATCTCTCTTTAGAACCAATCAAGGTAAGAATCCTTTGTAGTGGAGGATCTGTTCTTGAGAAACTCCTAATTCCAGCCTGTTAGTGTAGGTGCTCTAGACCCAATCAGATTGGGCATGTTGTACACTGACAATTGTAATCATGTTATTATTTGAATAAGGAGTTATTCAAATTCACAAGAAGTCATTCTATTAGTTTCTTGTTATTATTGTAATAACCGAATGAAACTAGATAGAAGTCCATATGATGTATACTGTGAATAATCTATAAAGATGTGAGATGATGCATCACAGTTTATAGACATCATTAAACGTCCCAAGTCGTAGCAATGTCAAGAATGGACATTGACAATTGCGGTAAGACTTGTATGTGCTATGTTTTTGCTATGTGATAGCAATGGGGGTCTCACACCCATAGGCATGGGGATGCCTAGACAAGTACATAGGTGACCAATGTTAGAGAACGTGTCACTGGACATGACTCGCCATGAAAATCCATTTTGGTTATATGTTGATGAAATTCTCATACGAGATGGGTGTAACTAATCCTTGGACCTGAGGTTGTCACGGTCATCTCATAAGAAGACCGGTATGCTTTGACATCGTTTCGATGGGCCTAGACAAAGGCTGCACGTGGGCGATCGTTGGGTATATCATGAGGCTTATGGAGATGGGTGCATAGCCAAGATGGAACTCGTCTATCCCTTGATAGAGGATGATGTATCTAAGGCGCCTTCGGTGGATATTCACTTTAAATCCATGGCCATGGTGAAAGAGATCAATAAGGAGTTATTGATTCACTTTCTATTAAGTGAAGATATCCGAAAGACCGAAGAAAACTCATGTGATCGTTATCAAGCAACACATCGCCATACTTGAGATCACATAAGATACATTGACGAGAGGATCGTATTACACGGTAACCATGCTCGTGAAAGGTTATTTGCGGATTATGAATCCTTCTGAATAATTGGGTAGGCATGACGCCTTGCTAGAGGCCAATCTTGTCTTATGTGTTCGTACCGACACATTGCCAACATATTCGGAAGCCTAATGAGTCATACGCAATAGGCACGGTCCCTGGCTTAAACCAGGAGAGTGGACGTATGGTTAAGTGGGACACTTCGGCAAGAAGTTGTGCCGTCGTAGGTTCTCACGGGAAAAGAACAAATAGACGTAATGACGTCGATATGACGAGGAGTCGTCATAATGGAAAGAGTTTCCTAAAAATGGCATTTGATTAAATTAGGAAGGAGTTTCTAATTTAATGATTTTCTATTTGTTGGAGTGGCAAATAGGAAATAAAATATTTTTGGGCTTAAGTTAATATTTGGACTAAATTAGATTTGGGCCAAATATTAAATTAAATATTATATTTGGACTAAATTGGATTTGGGCCAAATATTAAAATAAATATTATATTTGGACTAAATTAGATTTGGGCCAAATATTAAATATTATATTTGGACCAAATTAGATTTGGGCCAAATATTAAATAAAATATATTTGGGCTTGAATTAGATTTGGGCCATAATATTTTATTTAACCTATAAAAGGATTGGACCATTTAATTATATTTCTAGTTGGACTAGAATAAGCCCACTTATGATTCTAATTAAATTAGAATTAATGGGCTAGCCCAATCCATTAGGGTTTTAGAAACCCTAGGATATTTCATTATAAATATCCTTTTATAGGTTGCCCATTATAGGTGATTTTTGGTGTCGTTTTTCAAGAGTTGAAAAATGCATTGCCGTTCACTCTTCCCCGTTTCTTTTGGCATCGATTTGAAACGTGGGTGTTCTTTTACCGTCCATACACAAGCCGCGCAAAGGAGAAGGAGTTAGCACTCCTATTCCGCTCTCCTTGCCAACGGACGCGTGCCGCGTATCACGAGTTAGAGGCCGGACACTTGGACGGCTCGAATCCGCGAACGACTCGATAATCTAAAGGTTAGATTTATTTATTTGTTTGTGAATGATTTGATTTCGACGTTGATCCAATCGCCGGGATCGGGGTAAGGTTCAAAAATTTTGAACTACGCCGCTTGCCCCGTAGCGATCTTGCTTTACTTTTACAGCCTCCATTCCATAATCTGTTCTTGACGAACTCCTAATTCCAGCCTCCATTCCATAAAACCTTGAAGGTCCTGCATGAAGGAGTCCCTAAGCCCTATCTCAGCTGACGTTACTGAAGCCATTTGAGTTACTAAAGACATGGGATCCTTTGGAGCGGCTCCCATCATAGTTAGCAGTGGCATATGGGACCCATCAAACGTGTATGAGATGGGTGGAGAATTCCTATGACCTAACCAAATGGGGTGGTGAGTATTTTTATAACATGTGCAATGGTTGGGCAGAGAGATCTTGCTGAACTGAGGGGTGCCTAGACTAGTCCAATCAATAACACATAGCGTATTACTATTATTGCAAGTTATGTAAACAAGCTCAAAAATTGGAGACATGGAGATAGGCTCGATGCCTGGGGGGACAACTCATGGAGCCGTTCACTTGCTCAAGCTAAGCTGAAGGACTTGATAGCTTAGAGTGATACAAGCACTCACAATTGGAAGTAACAATCACAATTGGAAGTAAGAATGTTATTTTTAAAATTCTCTGAGAACATTTAGAGGTTTTAGAAACAGGAGAGCCACATTATATAATTGTTCATGAGCTACGCAGCCCTCTAACTGTTATTTCTTGATGTTTCTTTTCTTATGTGGTCTTCCCATTAGACTATGGTTTTTGTCTCTATGTGTGTGTGTGTGTCTACCTTTCCCTAAAGCTTTTTCTTCTTGCTCCCCATGCCCAATTTTATGTGCAAAATCAGATAAATATAAATATTCATAGAATTGAAACAAAATGATAGTACTGAAAAGCTCTGCTCCTGAAACAGTCCCATCTCAGAAATTCCTAAATCGTGTTACAAACGACTTTTTCTAAAACCTTGAAATATTTTCTTTTTGTCAAACATTAGAGCATTCACTTTTTCTCGTACCCCCCAAATATTTAAGAATTAGATGTATGTGCTGGTATTTGTGAGGTGTGTATCTGCTTTAGAATGCTGGGGCTTTACTCAAGATTCCAATCCTACCAAAACATGTTTGGTTAATGCTTTTCCTTTTCTTTTTTTTTTCTCAAAAAAATCTGCTTCTGACGATGAAGTGCCATGCAGTTTCCTGAGACTAATAAATTTTAATTTCAAGAATGAATGAAAGTCCTTGCCTTTGTCCCAAATATCCAATTCTATCGCCCAGGTTCCTATTTGATCCAATGGTTACTATAAATTCGTAGTTAGGAGTATCCTTTCACATGCATTTTTCAATGATTTAGTATTATTTTGTCCACTGTTTTAATCCTTCTAGATTGCATTCTTTTCCTCTCCACTTCTTACAAATGGACATTGTAAAATGCCATCCAGCAAGAGAAGATTGGTGGGCATGATCAGCTCCCTCTAGACCATTTACTTATACACCATTCAGCAAGAGAGGGACAAATCATACCAGTAAGCAGGAACTGATCTGGGTTGTTGGAGAGCTAGTCCAGGTGTTGGTGGAATTGGCCAACCCTTGTGGCTTTGATTTAATGGTGGATAGTATCTATCTGTCGGTGCATTCTGGAAACTTTGATGCTTTTCCTATCAGTGTAAATCTTCCACCTAATTCTTCAAAGGTGATCACCTTATCAGGCATTCCAACTAAAGTTGGACCAGTGACAATTCATGGATTCATAGTTCATTGTTTTGGCGTTATTACCGAGCACCTTTTCAAGGATGTAGACAACTTGCTACTTGGAGCAGCACAAGGTCTTGTGCTCTCTGACCCTTTCCGCTGCTGTGGATCTGAAAAGTTGAAAAATGTCTCAGTTCCAAATATTTCAGTGGTACCCCCATTACCATTGCTAGTGTCACATGTTGTAGGAGGAGACCGGGCTATAATTTTATATGAAGGTGAGATTCGTGATTTGTGGATCAGTTTGGCCAATGCTGGGACAATTCCAGTTGAGCAGGCACATGTTTCTTTGTCAGGAAAAAACCAAGACTCTGTTTTATCCATCCCGTATGAAACTTTAAAAGGTGCTCTTCCCCTAAAACCTGGTGCCGAAGTGACAATACCAGTAACCTTAAAAGCCTGGCAGCTTGGTTTGGTGCATAGTGACTTTGCTAGCAAAAATTTATCTGGAAGCACAGGGAGGCAAGCTAAGGATGGAAGCAGCCCAATGCTGTTAATTCATTATGTAGGTAATTTTTCAGCCATAAATGTTGGTGAAAATTTTCGGCTCATTACTCTGTTTTGTACTAAATGATATTGTTTAACTCTTGTAATCTTGTGTTTACTAGTCTATTCATTCTCTATTTGTAAGCCACATACCATTATTCAAGAATCATGACATACGATCTACCAATTAAGTTGTATCCATACATATAATTGTGCTTTTAGATTTTAGTGCTTGTGTGTTTGTTTATTCTTATATTATATAATATAATAGATTTGTGCAAGTAGTCATTGGATTTTGTTTTCTTAACTACCCAGTTTTATATGTGTTCTCCCACTAAACTCCAGTGTTGTTCCCTCAATTGAGAGAAGGGGGAAAAAAGAATCAGTTTTCTACCTGTTACAAGTTTGGTGTACCCAACCTATTTAGAATTTACAGGAAAAAAAAAACCTATTTAGAAACCCAAGCCCAACCCTTAATTTCCTTGCACTTTTTAGCCCTTAAGCCCTACCCATCATGTGTTATTCTATGAGACCCAATAGCCCTTGTAACTTATCCCTTCTGGTCTATTTGAATCTCGCCATTACCAATTCTATAAACACGTAGGTCTTGACTTACAAACAGGTTGCTTCTTTCCTTTCATATGGTTTGAATCTCTGTTTTCTAAATTAGTGTTAATTTATTATGTGCTTTTTGTAGCTTTATTTGCTTTCTTTAGCCATATTTGCCTCACATTAATTTACTTTTGCATGTTGGTTAGTTCCCAGTGGACTTAAACTTACTAATGTACCGGATAATATTTATTATGTGGTCGCTAAGGAGAGCCACCGATGATCTCTATGATGCTTTCTTGGTTGTCAGTTTTATTAGTGAGACACGGATTTTGGAAATGAATGCTGATGATGAGTTGGAAGAAACTGAGATAGATGGATTTTGTTCTCAAGTCCAAACTTTGTTCTGTCATGATGCTGTGTACAATCAACTTGTGCAGGTTGGTTATTATCTCATCTTCAGTCATATTATTTGCAAAATGCTTTTTTTTTTTTGGCTTGACCAAAAGTATTCTTAAACTAAATCTTAGTGTAAATCATTTAGTGTGTCTTACATGATGGCTTTGTCTTAGCTTAATTGAAGTTTACACATGAAACTTGTTTGTTTGTTGATAATGTTGTATTTATGTGTCTTCCTCTTTTTGTGGTTTGCATACCTAAACGTGACCCATTGAATTAGGTTGCTTCCCTTATGGCTTCAATGACTAATTTGTGTAAGATAGTTGATCACGAGTATTATTACTTGGTCACCTTTTTAAATTTTCATAATTTATCCAGAAAATGAACTTATTAATCCTCCATGCAGTTGTCTCTAAAATTAATTATTTGTAAATATCAGGGGATAAGCAAGAGGGTGGGCTTTTGTAGCGTTGATAAATTATGCTGGATAATATGTGGCTAATCAATATTTTGCTTCTAAAATGATCACTATAATCTGTTTACAGTTTCTTATGAATCATTTTGACAGGTTACTTCAAGCTCTGTAAGATTGGTTAGCTCTACCTCTAAAATGCTGCGTGATGAATGGACTGCCCTATCTGGCCACTGCTAATGCCACCCAGGTTTATTTCTGATCTCTTTCTTTTGGAATTGGTTACAAATGTGCTTATTATTATTGTTTTGGTATTTTGTGCTTCATTGGTAGTTCATCTAGATGGATAAACTTAGAATTTCATGGCTACAGAATGCAGGGTCATTTGCTGTCAAGTTTGCCCTTCTAGCTCTTATCATATTATGTTGAACCATTTGTGGGCACTATAAAGCATAAGTAGGAGGGGAGGGGTCTAAAGGGATAGTCAAACCCTTTGTATACCTGTTTCTTCATCTCCACAATTAGCAGGCCTAGTTTAATGAAAGGGAGTTGGTGATTATTAATTTGGCCACCCACTTATAAGAAGTTAATTCTACTTATAAGAAGTTAAGTAGCCTTAATTCCCTTCTCTCCATATAATATTTTTTCTCCCTCGTGATATTATTCATAAATAGGAAAAGTAACTTTATCGTTCTCTTTTTTCCCATCCTACCAACAGACTTATTTTTTTGGGGGGTAGTTATGGGCATATAATTTCATTGTTTATATATTTCTAAATGAAACAATTTTAAAGTCATTTCAGACAAATAGCTGGCATTTGTTTCACGACCTTATACAACAACAAAAACAACATATCCAGCCTTTATCCCACTATGTGGGGTCGGCTACATGAATTCTAGACTTCCATGTATTTCTATCTTTTGTCATATCTTTATTGAGATCCATACACTTCATATCAAACTTTAATGTCTCCCTCAAAGTCTTCTTAGGTCTGCCTCTACCTCTTTTTTTGATTAATTGTTCCATTTCATTAACTCTCATCACAGGAGCATCTCTTGGTCTCCTTCTCACATGACCAAACCATCTTAGTCTAGTCTCTCTCATCTTCTCCTCTATTGGCACTACTCCTATCTTATTACGAATAACTTCATTTCTAATTTTATCTTTTCTTGTATGGCCGCACATCCATCTTAACATCCTCATCTCTGCTACACTCGTCTTTTGCTTATGTTGGTATTTGACTGCCCAACATTCTGAGCCGTACAACAAAACTGGTCTTATAGCTGTCCTATAGAATTTTCCTTTCAATTTTAATGGGATTTTACCATCACATAACACCCTCGATGCATTTCTCCATTTTAGCCAACCTGCCTTAATTCTATGTGCGACATCCTCGTGAATTTCTCCATCTTTTTGAATCACTGATCCCAAATATCAAAAATGGTCTTTTCTTTGTAAGATTTGGTCTTCCAATTTTATTATAACATCCTCCACTCTTGCATTCTTACTAAATTTACATTCCATATATTATGTTTTCTTTCTGCTTAATTTAAATCCCTTAGATTCTAAATTGTTTCTCCATAACTCAAGCTTAGTGTTCACTCATTCTTTTGTTTCATCCACCAACACTATGTCGTCTGCAAATAGCATATACCATGGCACCTCTGTCTGAATATCTTTAGTGAGTTCATCCATTACTAAAGCAAATAAGTATGGACTTAGTGCAGAACCTTGATGCAATCCTATTGTAATTTTAAACTGTTCAATATCCCCTCCGCATGTTCTGACCCTTGTCTCTGCACCATGATACATGTCCTTAAGGGCTTGTATATAGACTATTCGGACTCATTTCTTCTCTAAAAACCTCTATAATACTTCTCTAGGGACCCTATCATAGGCCTTTTCTAGATCTATAAACACCATATATAGGTCCTTCTGATGATCCCAATACCTTTCCATTAGGCGCCTCAGTAGGTATATAGCTTCCATTGTTGACCTACCGGGCATGAAATCAAACTGATTTTTCAAGACCTGTTTCTTTTCTGAGCCTCTACTCTATTACTCTCTCCCAGAGTTTCATGGTATGGCTCATTAACTTAATTCCTCTGTAATTTTCACAGTTTTGAACTGTTTCACGACCTTATGTGTAGAAAAATCAGTATGAAAGTGATTGAGATTTGAGACAAATTATGACATGCGTTTGACAACCTTTATTTTTGATAGCTTAAAATCAGGATTGTAACTGGTATGATTGATTGTTGTCATTTGTATTGATTCTCTTCCCTTTTTAGTTTCAGCTGCATATGCATAAAAGGAGGATTGATCAATCAAATAACTCATTTGATGTTCTCTTCTATATTTCATCTTGGTATCAAGGCAGTGCCTTCAAATTTGAAGTGCAGTTTCTCTAAAAAGAAGCTAAAAACGCAAGGAGAAGAATATGTAAAGGTTAAAGAAAAGCAACATTGTTTAACTTATTCATGTAAGTTTGGTGTTGATTGAAAGCAATAGAAGGCTTATTGATAGATGACTGATAATATTGATTGGGGTCTTCATGCGAGTGAGAGTATTGTTAGAAAGAGAATATTCTTCAACTGGGTCTCTTCATTGTGTGAAATAAGTTCTATTTGTTGATGGATCTTGTGATGCATGGCTTAACGAGGGGGCCATTCTTTTTGGGGAAAAGATATGGAGGCTATTGGAGCAATAGCAAGTCAGGCAACCTGCATTATTCCGAGTTTGGTGACCCATTGTTATCAATATCATACCAAATAATGTATCAGGATGGTCATTGAGATGGTATTGGTACCAAGAACCTTTGAATACGTCGTTATAGTAAATAAATAATATATTATAAAAATATGTATAATTATAATAAAGTTGTATAGACAAAATGACCTTATGGAAGCATATAAAATCCTAATTATTATTGTGAACATGCTTTAAATAAAACTTAACATATAATAATATTTCTAAAATGATTATGGAAAAATAGGGACAACCACTCCTCTTAAATGATAATTGTTGTTGTCAAATAATTGGTAATAAGGAAAAAATAAATTAAACTATAATAAAAAAGATAAATAAACTATACAATTAATAACATAATATATCAGTATAGAGAAAATTATATTAAATAGATGATTAATTAAAATTGAGGAAATAGAGAGCCATATTCCCATGCTTGACCAAAAATATTTCTTTTATTGTTGGAACATGAGGCTTAATCCTAGCTCTCAATGTTAATGCAGGAACTCAAGCTCTACATGTAGCCTTCCCACTTCAAAGAGCTAGGCAGGCATCAAGTGCATGTTAAAAACTAAACTAATTTCTTTGGTATTTGGAGAATTATTATTGTTTATTTCTTTCATCTTTAAGAGAAGATAGAAATTGAAACAAAGAGATCACAGAAGCTACATAGATACTCTCATCATCTTCAACAAAAACGCAAAGAAAAAAGAGAGAAATGCTGAGCAGACAAAAAGGCAATCTCTTTTCGTTATCAACTCCAATAGAAGATACATACCTAAAGATATAGATGAAAACAATAAGATAATCATGGATTGAATGTCAAATTTTTTATAAAGGCATTTTACCTTTTGATAGGATAATTGGCTCGAAGGATATTTCCCTTCTATTCATAGCTTTATATGTACATGCATTTAGATTACTTTTAGGATAGTGGCACATATAAGCTTTATTTTACTTGCTGGATGCCGGCTAGGGGCGTTACATTGTGGGCATTGAACCTGTTAATTGCTTTCATGAGAATGAGTCTGTGTTTCCACTTTGTACAGTAGCTTTTCTTGATATGTTGATATAACATTTCTTTTTATGTTTAGTTACACTTGGTCTTACATGCTGTTGTATTACAAACATTAATTGATTGGCTCTCTATTACATATTTTCTGACAGGTTTTCTTAGCTACTGGTGGTGGTCATTTAGTTTACCTAGAAATTGGTGATGGGATATTGGCAGAAGTAAAACATGCCCAATTGGAGTATGATATATCTTGCCTTGATATAAATCCCATTGGTGAAAATCCCAACTTTAGTCAGCTAGCTGTAGTTAGAATGTGGACTGATATAAGTATGAGAATATTCTCTCTTCCAGATCTAAATCTTATTACAAAAAGAAAGCTTGGGAGGAGAGATAATTCCTCGCTCTGTCCTATTATGTTCATTTGAAGGGGTATGTTATCTTTTTAACCTATTCTGGCATATCTTCTTGTTCTTTTCTTAATTTTTTCAAGCTCTACATGCAATATTCTATATTAGGGCATGTAAAGTTTTTTGGTAAAACCTTGAATACCCTACCAACTGCATGTATGAAAAGGGCATTCATACTAGATTGGTTCTTCACTATGCATCACTTAAATTATGGTTCATTACCACATTGCTATAACATTGCGGAACCATAATAATGAGGGACCAATCTGGCATTTAGCTTGGAAATTTTCAAGCAGAGATGGGTTTGGAACTGTATGTGCCAATTTCATCTATATATGGCTGGTAATGTGTATCTGCTAATAGTCTCTTTTGATCCAAATTTCTGCTGTGTTTTTTTTTTTTTTTCTAGATACTTATTTGCTATGCGGCCTTGGAGATAGCCATCTCTTAAACTTTTTACTGAACATGAGCACTGGGGAGTTAACAGATAGGAAAAAGATATCCCTGGGAACCCAGCCCAAAACTCTCCGTACTTTGTCATCAAAGAATACCACCCATGTTTTTGCTGCATCAGACAGACCAACTGTCATATACAGCAGCAACAAGAAATTACTTTACAGCAACGTGAATTTGAAGGAAGTCAGTCATATGTGCCCTTTCAACTCTTCTGCTTTCCTAGATAAACTCTTAAATTTTCTCTTTATTCGTTGTTTATTCCCCAACAATGTTAATTGATAAGTCAGAAGTTTGATTATACAGAAATTTCTATTGTTTCCAGAATATGGGTCATGTGATTCTAGGGTATCTTTCTTGCAGGGGTATTTCTAGGCCACCTGGTAATGTTATCACAAGATTTGTTTTTAGCCAAGTTCCTATATTTTTACCTATGTGATTGGAGGGTACTTGAACATAGAATGGGAGCAAATGTAAGTGATAGGCCGCCGATGCACCGAACCTATCAAAGACGCATCAAGCAACCGAAGGTATGAAGATGGGAGTAGGGGGCGGTCCGCACATGTAGGTGTAACAACCAGCATGTGCGCATGGGGGTAGAGTTGTAATTCACATTGCTGAGGGAATAATCAGCGTGTGAATGGGGAATTCAATTAGAGTGGGGTTCGGGAGTGGTATAAGTAGGAAGGGAGGAGGGAGAGTGAGGGAGCTGAATTTTGATAATGATTTGGGAGAGTTAGGGCCTCTCGAATGCCCTGTTCCATTCTTGTTTTGCTGCTATAAAGAATTGGAACTATTGATAGTGGATTGTTTTTTTTGGAATTCAATCGGGTTCCTATCAATTTGGTATTAGAGCCATTCCGAACTTGATGGTGAATTTGACGGAGAGAGTGGGTGAGTTGGAGTCGAAGATGGAAGGCATACAAAGGGGAGTCGACGACATTAGAGGGAACGTCTAGACGGTGGAGCGCAATGTAGCAGTGATGCTTGAACAGTTCGCTTTCATGCGAATGAAGCGGGATGAACTGGAGTGGGAGAGAAAGAACAAGTCCAAGGAGCGAGAAGGACCTTCAGAATTCACCATGGATTCTGAAGTAACTCCTGGGGTGGTGGGGGGTTGCAACTCAGAGGGGGGTATCGAGGGCGGGTACCGGTTGGACTTACGTGGAAGACGATTGGAGATGCCCATTTTCGAAGGAGAAAATCCGGATGAGTGGATCTTTCGAGCTGAAAGGTATTTTGCTATCAACCAACTAACGGACGAGGAGAAGATAGAATCCGCAGCCCTGTGTTTCAAAGCAGCAGCACTGTCTTGGTTCCAATGGGAGACAAGGCGAAGAGGAATTCGGAACTGGGAAGGCCTGAAGCAAGGAATTTTGGGCCGATTTCACCCCACTCAGGAGGGGTCGCTAGAGGAGCGTTTCTTGGCTTTTCGGCAGGAGGGGTCGGTGAAGGAGTATCGCTTGAAGTTTGAGACCATGGCCGCGGCAGTGCCTGAGGTTCCTGAGGCATTTTTGGAAGGTCAATTCCTCAACGGCCTCACCCCAGAGATAAGAGCTGAGATCAAGGTGTTACAGTTACGGGGGCTCGATCGAATTATGGTTGTGGCCCAGAACATTGAGGACAAGAATGTAGCTCTTCAGAATTGCCATCGGGCAACCGGACCAACCAGGAGCGGGTATTCCACAGCAACCGTGATCGCAGGTCGAATGTCACCGGTTCCAGCGAAAAGTTTGGGTTCCTCCTAAAAGTCTGTAAATCAGCCAGGCCTTAGCATTCACCCCGCTAGTAATGGGGGCAACTTTCCTTTCAAGAAGCTTAGTGAGGCTGAGTGGAAGGCAAGGCGGGAGAAGGGCCTTTGCTTCCGCTGCGATGAGAAATACTCAATTGGCCATAGGTGCAAGAACAAAGAGCTTCAAGTGTTGATGATCTATGACGAAGAAATAGCCGAGGCTACGGCAGAAGAAGAAGAAGAAGTGCAGGGGGCCGATAAAGGGTTGGAATATGGGGGAGAGGTGATTGAATTATCCATGAATTCGATGGTGGGATTAACTACACCTCAAACGATGAAGCTAAGGGGACTCATAGAAGGGCAGCCAGTGGTCGTTCTGGTGGATGGCGGTGCAACTCACAACTTCATCGCATCCGAATTGGTGCAACGCTTGAGTTTGCCGAGGACAGAGACGGCTGGGTATGGGGTGATAATGGGAACTGGGTTGGTTATACAGGGAGCAGGAGTGTGCAAGAGGGTGAAACTGACACTAGATAACCTACAGATAGTGGAAGATTTTCTTCCCCTTGAGTTAGGAAGTTCTGATGTCATTCTTGGCATGAAGTGGCTGGCTTTAGTAGGGAAGATGAGTGTGGATTGGAGGAATCTGACCATGAAGTTTCCAGTGGGGGGAATGGCGTGACATTGCAGGGTGATCCTAGCTTAAGTAAGACATTAGTCTCCCTAAAAGCTATGATGAAGGCATTTAAAGAGAAGGGGGAGGGAGTGCTGCTGGAAATTGGAGAGGTGGCTGCCGAATGCAATGAACTACAGGTGGGACTACCCCGAAGCTTGGAGGAATTATTGGCTGAGTTTGGAGGAGTTTTTTCCAACCCGGAGGGACTGCCACCTACCAGAAATAAAGATCATGCCATCAATCTCCCACCCGACACTTCCCCGGTTAGTGTTTGACCTTACTGTTACCCGTTTCTTCAAAAGAATGAGATTGAAAAGATGGTACGTGAGATGTTGGCAGCTGGTATTATTAAACCAAGTGTTAGCCCTTTTTCTAGCCCGATGTTGCTTGTTAAAAAGAAGGATAGGGGATGGAGGTTTTGTGTAGATTACCGGGCTCTCAACAAGGTAACAGTTCCGGACAAGTTTCCTATTCCAGTCATCGATGAATTGCTGGATGAACTACATGGCGCGAAGGTTTTTTCAAAATTGGATCTCAAATCTGGTTACCACCAGATTCGAGTCAAGGCTGGAGACGAACCAAAGACCGCATTTCGAACACATGAGGGCCACTATGAATTCCTCGTCATGCCTTTCGGATTGACGAATGCCCCGGCCATCTTCCAATCTTTAATGAATGATGTATTCAGGGAGTATTTGTGTCGGTTTGTGCTGGTATTTTTTGATGATATTTTAATTTATAGCCAAAATTTTGACCAACATTTGCAGCACTTGCGTTGTGTGCTGAAGGTGCTGGCTGCAAATCAGTTGTATGCCAACAAGAAGAAATGTTCCTTTGGGCAGTTGGAGGTCGAATATTTGGGCCATATCATCTCCCAGCAAGGCATGTCGGCTGATCGTTGCAAGGTGCAAGCCATGTTGGACTGGCCTGCACCTACTACCTTGAAGGAATTGCGGGGATTCCTTGGTCTTACGGGTTACTATAAGAGGGTTGTAAAGGATTATGGCAAGTTGGCTTGGCCCCTCACCGAGAAATTAAAGAAGAACAATTTTCGTTGGGATGGAGAGGCTAAACGAGCATTCCAGTAGCTCAAAACAGCAATGGTGTCGCTGCCAATTCTTGCACTTCCGGACTTCGATCAACCCTTCATAATTGAGTCTGATGCTTCAGGGCATGGGTTAGGGGCGATGTTGATGCAGAATCTTAGACCGATTGCATACTACAACCATGCTCTTAAACCATCGGAGAGGAAAAAATCGATTTACGAAAGGGAGCTGATGGCCATGGTGTTTACAGTCTAGAAATGGAGACATTATCTCTAGGGAAGGAAGTTCATAGTAAGAACAGACCAAAAAAGCTTAAAGTTTTTGTTTGAGCAGCGAATGGTGAGCTCGGATTATCAAAAGTGGATGCTGAAACTGATGGGCTTTCATTTTGAGATACACTACTGGCCGGGGCTGGAAAACAAGGCTGCAGATGGCCTTTCGAGAATTAATCAACTAGCAGCTCTATTCGCACTAACGATTCCAAAGGTGGTGCAACTCGGTTAGCTAGTCCAAGAGATGGCGAAAGATGCTTCTTTACAGGACATCATACGGAAGTTACGAGCGGATCCGGCTTACAACTCAGATTTTCAGCTAGTGGGTAACCAGCTCCTTTATAAAGGGCGGTTGTTCCTGCCTAAGGGTTCTTCCCTAATTCCTTTGGTGCTCCATGAGGGTCATGATGGCAGTGTAGGAGGTCATTCCGGGTTCCTAAAGACATATAAACGAATTGCAGCGAGTGTTTACTAGGTGGGTATGAAGCGGGACATACGCCACCATGTGGGAAAGTGTCACATTTGCCAGCAACATAAGTATGAGGCTTTAATGCCAGAGGGTCTTTTACAGCCTCTTCCGGTTCCTGGCCAGATTTGGGATGATATAGCTATGGATTTTATTGAGGGGTTGCCAAGATTGGGCCATATGAATTCTATACTTGTGGTTGTAGATAGACTTAGCAAATATGGCCACTTTATTAGTCTCAAACACCCATTTACAACAGGAGTAGTAGCTGGTATTTTCGTAAAAGAAGTGGTGCAGCTGCACGGTATGCCTCGGATTATTGTTTCGGATCAAGACAAGGTGTTTATGAGCCATTTTTGGGAGGAGTTGTTTCGACTTCAAGGTACTAAGCTCAATCGTAGTACGGCCTACCACCCGTAAATGGACGGGCAAACGGAGGTCCTCAACTAGACCCTAGAGACTTACTTGCGCTGCTTTGCATCAGCAAGACCTATGGGGTGGTGTGTGTGGCTGCCATGGGCTGAATTGTGGTATAACACATCATACCACACTGCTTCAAAGGTTACTCCCTTCCAAGCTGTTTATGGGAGGGAACCACCAACCTTGATCAGGTTTGAAAAGGGCTCAACGCAGGTATCTGCAGTAGAACAGCAACTGTTGGAGCGAGATTTAGCATTGGAAGAGCTCAAAGACCAGCTGGTACGTGCTCAAGCGATCATGAAGAGGGGGGCTGACTGGAGAAGACGGGATGTGCAGTTTATGGTTGGTGACTTTGTCTACTTGAAACTAAGGCCTTATAGAAGGAAGTCCCTAGCTGCCCGCCCTAATGAGAAGCTGGCTCCTAGGTACTATGGGCCATTTGAAATTGAACAGAGGGTGGGACTGATGGCTTATAAACTTAAATTACCAGCCTACTGCCATGTCCACCGGGTTTTCCATGTGTCCCAATTGAGAGAGGCCAAGGGTGAGGTGGGCGCAAGGGCACAAATTCCCCTTCAGTTGCAGGCTGACTTAGAATTAAAGGTTGAGCCAGAGGCAGTGTTGGGAGTTCTGCCTGGGAAGGGTTCTAACTTACGAGGGCTGGATATTTTGTTCCAGTGGAAAGGTTTACCACCGTTAGAGGCAACTTGGGAGCCCTACACCATGATTCAGCAACAATTTCCAACTTTTCACCTTGAGGATAAGGTGAAAGTCCGGGAGGGGAGTAATGATAGGCCGACGGTGCACCGAACCTATCAAAGACGCTTCAAGTAGCCGAAGGCATGAAGATGGGAGTAGGGGGCAGTCCGCACATGCAGGTGTAACAACCAGCATGTGCGCATGGGGGTAGAGTTGTAATTCACATTGCTGAGGGAATAATCAGCATGTGAATGGGGAATTCAGTTTGAGTGGGGTTCGGGAGTGGTATAAGTAGGAAGGGAGGAGGGAGAGTGAGGGAGCTGAATTTTGATAGTGATTTGGGAGAGTTAGGGCCTCTCGAATGCCCTGTTTCATTCTTGTTTTGCTGTTGTAAAGAATTGGAACTATTGATAGTGGATTGTTTTTTTTGGAATTCAATCGGGTTCCTATCAGTAGGATTGCAGTATGCCACATGGTCCAAGTTTGGTACACAGCTAAACTTGTAGAGGCCATGGTTGGAAATAATGATATTTTTAGGGAGTATTTTTAGTCAATTTGATATCTCATAAAACTAAAGAAATAATCATTTTTCACTTCCAAGTTTGTAAAAACACTTTCTAGTCGTGAATATTTTTATGCTCTACAACAGCACCAAGCTGTAATCCTACTTGTATCTTTTGCAAGGCTAGTATTCCATGTCATGCTTATGAGTTTTTTGCATTTCTTTTTTTTTTGTAAATCTTCCTTTATATCGTTTGTTACGAACTTATTTTGATTACCCACTCCTCTTGAATGTATTTACTGATCACATGTTTAAACCATCTTAAATGCATCTCTCACCTTTTCTTTTCTTTTTTTCAATAGGCAACACTACAACTTTAGTACAAATAATCTCTTTTTTAATTTGTCATTTTTTACTTTTTTGTGTGGCCGGATATTCAATTAACATCCCCAACTCAATTATGCTCATATTGGTACTTAATTGCCCAACATTCCATGCCATAAAGGAAAGTCAGTTGCCATCCAATAGAACTTTATAACTTCAAAGCAATTTTACAATCATATAAAATCTTGAAGCACTTTCTTATTTTAACCATCACCTTGTCTTGATTATGTAATTTTCTCAATTATTGAATTTTTTGATCCTGTTATTTTAGATATTTTAACTGATCTTTTCTTGAAATAATTTGGTCTTCAAGTCTGACCACAACATCATTCACATTTATTTCTTTCTAATTTGCATATTAGGTATTCTATTTGTGACCTATTCAACTTAAAACCTTAAAATTGTATGGCGTCCTTCCATAACTCAAGTTCACTATACATGCCATTTTGTTTCATTTGTCAGGACTGTCATTTACAAATAACATACACCAAGACATTTCTTCTAGAATGTATTTTTAGTGAGCTTATACATCATTAAAGGAAAGAGTTAATGATCGAACACAATTTTTTTATGTAATATAATTGTAATTGAGAAAGTATAAAGATTTTCTCCAGAAGTCCCAACATGTTCCTATTTTTTGAATAATCTGTATATAAACAACCTGGATTCCTTTCTAACCTTTCCTAAAATATTGTTGGTGATTCTATATAGGTTGCTTCTAAATCTATAAGCACTATATGTAAATGTTCTGTTTATTGTAGACTTTTATCAAACTCTTCAACAAGTGGACTACTTCTATTGATGATATATGAACATAGACTCAAATTAAATGGCTTTGGTTTTTCTTTTTAACCTTTGCTCGGTCACCCTTCTCAAAGTTTCATAGGATGATTTATTAGCTTGATTCTTTTGTAATTTTCGCATATCCTTTATTTTTGTAAATGAGTACCAAAATGTTATTTTTTTCTACTTGCCAGGCATCCTATTGGATCTAAGAATCACGTTAAATAGTTTCCTTAACCATAAAATTTTATCTGCTTTTATCTGGATGTTATTTAGTCCATTTGTTTTATTTTTTATTTTCTCATTTTTTCATGGCTTGACATTTTTTCAGACAGCATGCAATTCCTATGTACTTCTAAATCATCAAAATTTTTGAATGTAACATTTTCTTTTTCCACATTCTTTGAATAAGTTGGAGAATAACTCGCATTTTTCTAGGCCTCATTAGCACCTTCTATTTTTCAAGATAGTTAATCAACCTTCCTTTTTCGTTTTGCTCTGATCCATTTGTTTTGTGGGTTTTATGGCCATTGCATTAGTAATCAAAGATCATGAACAATTAATCATATGGTGGGGTTGTACAAGGAACTGTGGATGGTAGAATCACATTTTATTTGTTGGGAACAGTTCTTCACCAATGATTGAAAATCTGTCAAGAAGATAAGCAGGTTGGTCAAAGGGGCAAAAACTAGGAATTTTTGGCTTTTTTAAGTTTAACATATATGGAGGAGAGCTGGTATATCTCTCAAATTGTTGCAGTGTCTCACATGCACTATATTCATGTAGAAGTGTTTAAAAGTAATGTGTATCGATGATTTGCAATGTCACATATGAATTGTCATATGAAAACATATGCTTTGACTGGCCAGTCTTAATACAAAATGAAGCAAGCTCTCTTTTATTTGAAATACTGTTTTGTTTGCTACCTACCACTAATAACTTAAGCTTAATTGCAAAATTTTCCATAGCTGTTGCACATTGTGTCTCTCCTGCATTATTTGGTTCCATGACATTGAAATATTTCTATCCTTTTATGGTTGACATTTCTAATGGTTGGCTTATTACTTGTCCAGTCTTGCAATTGCCAAAGAAGGGGAGCTTACAATTGGCACAATTGATGACATACAAAAGCTTCACATTCGCTCCATCCTTCTTGGGGAGCAAGCACGCCGTATATGCCATCAAGAACAGACTAGAACCTTTGGCATAATTAGTTTGAAGTACAACCAATCAAGCACAGATGAGTCTGAAATGCACTTTGTCCGCTTGCTAGATGATCAAACCTTTAAATTCATATCAACACACCCACTTGACCAGTATGAGCATGGTTGCTCCATTCTGAGCTGCTCATTTTCTGATGACAACAATATGTATTATTGTGTTGGGACAGCTTATGTCATGCCTGAGGAGAATGAACCCAGCAAGGTAGGATTCCATGTCCATATTGATAATTTTCTAATATAAATTGCTTTCTAATGTGATCAAAGTTTAGCACATGTAATTAATTGCTAAGCTTTAGTATTATTTAGTTCTTGTTGAAGATAAATTTTTTACTTTCTTATGTAGAATTGCAAGTTAAATTTTTCATCGTCTTATGTAGAATTTGCAAGTTTGTATATGTTGTCAGTGTCTTCAGATCTGTTTTCTCAGTGGAACTATTTCTATAGTTACCAAAAAGGAAAGGAATGGTTAAATGTATGTCAGAATAGGTTCCTTTACTTTTTCACCCTCTAAACAAGAACTTTCACTAGGTTCTCTTATAAGATATATAGTAATAGTTGGAGATGCATTCTCTACGTTTTTCTTTTCTTTTCTTTATATTGTTAAATGGTTTATTGATAGGAAAACATTTTTGTAGACTATTTCTGAGGCAGCCTTTTCCTTTGACCAATCTGCAAAATGGAAAACAAGTACATGCATGCTTCTACTGATGTAAAACAGAGTTTTAACTGAAGAATTCTTGAGTAAAAGATGCTTGCATGACTTGGTTGGGAGCATAGTTATTATGCATACTAACACAGAACTGGCAAGCACGATCATGCCCCTATCTTTCTAGGCAACTTGAACAGTATATTCTGATTGTTAAGGTTGGGTATTTTGAAAAACTGAATTGAACTTGACAGGATCTGAATATCACAGTACCAGTATAATTGTGCTGTTTGGGTATCTCGTAATTGAATATGTTTTGTGTGGTTTTAGATTGCCTTTGACCCAATTTTGATATGCAATGAGCTTAAGGAATTCAAGAATAATCTTTTAATATTGTTAATATTTACCCATCCAATGTTTGGTTTACTGTTCTTTGGGTGGAGGATTAGGTGGAAGCTATAGGTGCACTAGGTAATACCGTAACCAGGAATACAGTGTCCAATCCTGCATAATATGTAATCATCTGCCTATTTTGTCAAGTTGAAACTCAACTGGCATGGAGGTTGACTATCCTACATGTACTAGCACAGAACTGGCCATACACATCTTCTGCGTTAGTTCTTCTTCTTGACAAGTTTACAATCTCCTACAGGGCCGTATACTGGTCTTCATAGTTGAAGATCAAAAGTTACAGCTAATTTCTGAGAAGGAAACCAAGGGGGCTGTTTACTCCCTGAATGCCTTCAATGGAAAGCTGCTCACTGCTATTAATCAAAAGATTCAGTTGTACAAGTGGATGTTGCGAGATGATGGTAGCCGTGAGTTGCAGTCTGAATGTGGGCATCATGGGCACATACTTGCCCTTTATGTTCAAACTCGTGGGGATTTTATTGTTGTCGGTGATCTGATGAAATCAATCTCCCTATTAATCTATAAGGTTAAGGACCTTTTCCATCATATTTCATATACAAGGATACTTTTTTGGAGTTTTATTTTTAGCATGGCTTGAATTTCAAGGACAAATTGTGTGTGCAGTAACTGGTTTTTCTTGCTTACATTTTGACTCTGTGTTGTCTTCAGCATGAGGAAGGTGCTATTGAAGAACGAGCCCGTGATTACAATGCAAATTGGATGTCAACTGTTGAGATTCTTGACGATGACATCTACCTTGGTGCAGAGAACAATTACAACCTGTTCACTGTCCGGAAGAATAGTGAAGGCGCCACTGACGAGGAGCAGGGCCGTCTTGAGGTGGTTGGCGAGTACCACCTTGGTGAATTTGTTAACCGATTCCAACATGGTTCACTTGTTATGCGCTTGCCAGATTTTGATGTTGGTCATATCCCCACCGTAATTTTTGGCACTGTTAATGGTGTGATTGGTGTGATTGCCTCCCTCCCTCATGAACAGTATCTCTTCTTGGAGAAGCTCCAATCAAATCTGAGGAAAGTGATAAAGGGTGTTGGAGGATTGAGTCATGAATAGTGGAGGTCATATTACAATGAGAAGAAGACCGCTGATGCTAAAAATTTCTTGGATGGAGATCTGATCGAGTCATTTCTCGATCTTGGTCGTGCTCGAATGGAAAAGATATCCAAGGCAATGGGTGTTCCAATGGAGGAACTCATGAAAAGAGTGGAAGAATTAACGAGCCTGCACTGATAACAGGGAACGGTTGTAAGGCCCCTACCCAGGTCCCCAAAGAACCAGAGCGGGTGCCCTACTAAAACAGAGGCAACCTGATCTGAAAGGACCTGTCATGCATGCCATAGATAAATATCAAGAGAAAACTGCTAAAAGAAACTTGCCATCCCGGCATGCATATCAAAACCTTAACTTGCTATACAATAACTGATCTCCAGGCTTGCATAGCCCAAGCATGCATAACATACAACACTGGCACACCGGCCACAAAATAAACACAAACCATATAGACCCAAATAAACTAATGAAAATATAGTCCGGAAGCGGCAAAATGAACAAAAAGAAACCCCCAGGCTGACAACTGCTAGGTCTGCATGGCCTTGTACACCGTCTAACCCGGAAGTCGAGACCCACTTGACTCGCCCACAACTAGATCATTGCCTTTACCTGGAATGAAGAGAAAACAAGTTGAGTCCAAATGATTCAACAAGCTCATATAGAAATGAAGGACGAAAAGAATAGGCACTAAGAGTAAACCTGCATCTCAAGTGCATAACAAATCGAAACTCATGCCGAGCATGGCAACCAACCATACATCACATGTCCATGAATCACATGACAGCTATGCAAAACTGCAGCATAATAAAATATGCACATACTGGTCCTTGGGGCCTACATAACACACACGGCACCCAAGTCCCTATCACAAACCTGCTGTTGCCCTGAAAGGCAACTGAACCTATAACTCGAGCCGAAGCTCAATCGAGTGGGAGCGACCCACAATCGTCTCTACAACTAGAGCCAAAGCTGAATCTGGAGCCGAAGCTGTAACTGGAGCTGAAGCTATAACTCGAGCCGAAGCAGTAACTCGAGCCGAAGCTCGCTCGGCACGCTAGAACGTTCGAAAAACATTACAACACACACACACAGCTCCAGTAACCATGCAATGCAAAGATATAATGCAATGGCATAATGAGCATAAACGATGATACATAGCCCCCATAAGCTATGCATAAAGCCCTGCTCACCCATATAGGAAATCACATACAATGCAGTGCTCATGTAATGCAGAGGCATAATGAGCACAAACGATGATACATAGCCCCCATAAGCCATGCATCATGCCTTGCTCGCCCCGAATGGAGGACAAATATACAATAATATGCCCCATGGCCAAGCACACAATCACATGAAACCCCCATATGCATATCCCAAGCCCATGCATGCATATGAACTGACAAAATAATGGTAATAAAAGAAACACATGCAAATACTCTCGGCTACAACAACCTCCAACAAGAATCTACCCACAGGTTCCTAGCTTTATTCCAACAATAAAACAAAAGGGAGAATCGAACCCTTCAAAGCTCACAAGGAAAGACCCACCATCTGGCAAAGATCAAACCAAGATGAAGAAACTAACCAGAAACAGGCCTATAATCCTCGAATGAAAGCATCTACAACTCAACAGAGCAAATCCTCAATTAAAAAGCTTACAGGGAGAATATCCTCAATAATCCCTCATATAACAAGCTTCTCTAGAAACTCAAAATACAACCTCTAAAGCAACACCATAGTAAGGAAAATAAACCATTCTCAAGAATAGGCTCACCATTTCAAATCGACCCAACCAACATGAGGAACACTAGCAAACATCAAGCCTGTAATCCCTAGATGAAACCTCCAGTTCAACACCCAACCGGTCAACATCAAAATAAGGAGGTAACAAATAAGGAAATAACTTAACGATAGTAAGGGAGATAAACTAAATTTGAGAATGGAAGCATCTATCACATGCTATCATCTGGCATTAGAGAAGTAATAAGGGTAGCTAATGGAAAGAAAGATAAGAAAGGATGGAATGCTTGCCTTTGACAATTTCCAAGATGCCTCGATTAATGTGCCCGACCTGGATTCGCGCACAAATCACATCGCCTAAATCATCAAAGCACCCTATTCATCATTTTATCCCAATAAACATCAAAACTTATTTTTCCATATTTTCCTTGCATTATTCTCTATTTTTCTCCCATTTTCCTCATTAATATTCTAAAATAAATATCTACTTAAATATTCCACCAAATATTTATCCATGGAAATTCATCAAATAAAATTCTAAGAATAGTAGAAATTCTAAAACTTACCTAGGCTTAACTTTTAAAGCCTCATTGATGCGCGTGTATTGACCTCGAAATGCATGCCCGAACCGTTTTTCTTGCCAAAAATTTCAGAATATTAATATAACACCAATTCCTAATTTTTTGGAATTTTTCAGAATTATTTCACCATTTTTCCCATTTTCTTTCATTTTCTTTTCTTTTTTTTATTTCTCTTCTATTCATCATCTTCTTCCACCGTTTCTTCTCCGCGGCTACAATTCGTGAAGCCTCCATGGCTGAGAGAACCAAGCTCCATGCGCGCATGGTAGCACCGCCGCACGCCCTCAACGCTTGCCGCCGTCCGCACCAACCCAGCCGCGAGCCACCACTCGCGTCGCCTCCGCCTACATCGCAGCCATCGCGGCTGCTGGCTGCCTCCTGCGCACAACCACTGCCCAAGCACTAGCTGCCTCTTCTTCTTCTTCTTCTTCTTCTTCTTCTTCTTAGCCACGAACCGCTACTAGCCAGCTGCTTCGCGCGCTTGCCTTCGGCCGCGGCTGGTTGCGGCCATGGCCGCGCCGGCTTCTCACGGCCGCCTCCCGTGCCTCCAATGACCCCTCCAACCTCGCTGGACGTCTCCACCATCATCCTCGGCCTCCCGCGCACAGCAACGGAGCTGTTGGCCGCGGCTAGTTGCTCGCTTCAACGAACGGCCCTCTCTTTTGGTGAGAGACACACGGCCCTCTCTTTTCCTCATTTTCCTCTCATTTGTCTCTCAATCATTCTTCTTTTTCCCCTTTTCCCTCTCCTTTGTTCCTCCATTCTCTCTCTTCTTTCCTCTTCTGAGAATTCTTCCTCTTATTTCTTCTTCTTCTTCTCCTCTATTTTCATTTTCTTCATTTGAAGCAAGGGTGAGTTTCAAGTTCTTCTTGGTTTATCTCCATCTAAAGAAAGGAAAGTTCTCCTTGTGTCTCTTGTTATGCAAGATTTCCTCTCTTTATTTTGATGTATAAGTTTCTTGTTTAATTCCCTTCATTTGAGCCCCTAGTGGCCTTGCTAAGTTCTGCCAAAGAAATTCGTAACTTACTGCTCCATGTAATTCGACCTTACTTGGGTTTTTGTGGTATAACTTTCTGTGGTTATATCCGATTTACAATCCATTTGTTTCTTTTCAAACTAGACATCATAGGTTTTGTTTCGGTATAGGATTTGAAATTTTTTGTCATGATTTGAACCCATAAAAGCCTTGTTGAATTTTTTCTAGAATAATGTAATTTTACTGTAGCAATTCTGCCTTGCTTTGGTTTTTGGACAATAACTCATTGTAATTATTTCTGATTCTAAATTTGATTATTGTTTCAGAAACTAGAGATCTAAGGCTTCAATTTGATATATCTTTCATGAAATTTGACTGAGAAACGAGCCCAAAATAGGCCTTTGAAGTTGCCCTTCAGAATCTGGAAATTTCCTAAAAATTGTCTAATTAATCCTTTTTGTGTGAGATTTTTCTTAATCGTTGACGATTGACATGAAATTGGGATATGATTATGTTGAGAATCCGTGTGAGAAGATGAGGACATCAACAAGGCATGCAACTAGAGATAGAGATGAAGCCAAGATGATGCGAATAAAGCTTCTAGATAAACTAGAGAAGTTATAGGAGATAAAAGATAAGTTCCTAAATAATAGAGATAATAGTGTATATATCTTAGAATCTGAAGATTTTTATAGTGTTGTAGCTAAGTAGAATTCTAACATAAGTAGGATCCTCCTGTATAAAAGTTTGCCTATAGTCTAATGCATTCGAACGAGGAATATTCTTTTCGAAGTTCTATTCAACCTAAGTGTTTAAGCTTAGGTGTTCATTTTGTTCGTGGTATCAGAGCTCGATTCATCCGAGTATGAGTTATTCAGCCGTATCCCTACAACAGCCATGGCTACTCCAACATCTACGGCATCTACAGAATCATCCCCTGATCCTAACTCTCAACCGATGGTGAATCAAGGACTGCCCCTATCATTCGAGAGCCAAAACTTGCAGATCACTCAACACCGATTGAATGGCCATAATTTCCAAGAGTGGTGTCAATCGGTCACATTAGTGATAAAAGGAAAATGTAAGTATGGCTACTTATCTAGGGAGGTTGTTGCACCACCAGAAACTTCTATTGATTACCACAGATGGGAGACTGAGAACGCGATTATAATGGCATGGCTCATCAACTCAATGGAGCCGAAAATTGGTCGCACATACCTCTTCTACAAGACAGCTAAGGAGGCGTGGGATGCAGTCCAAGAAACATACTCTGATCTCAAAAATACTGCCCAATGTTTCAAGATAAGATCAACCATTAGAACCACTAGGCAAGGTAATGTGAGTGTGACTGAATATTACAATACTTTGTTAGAACTTTGGCAGGAGATTGATCTCTTTTATGATCCAAGCTGGGAGTGCACAACTGACAGTATGAAGTATGGCAAGATGCTAGAGAAAGAAAGGATTTTCAACTTCCTCCAGGGTCTTAATTCTGATCTAGATGAAGTGAGGTGCAAAACCTCCCTTCTTTTTATTGAGTTGCTCGCTTCAACGAACAGCCATGGCCAAGCTTCAAGCTCCCTTACTCTCTCTCTCTTCCCTCAAGCTCTCGGTCTCTTTCTCTCGAGCTCTCTTCTCTCTTCTCTTGATCTCTCTCGCATGCTCTCTTTCCCTTAGCTACCATCTTCTCCCACTCTCTGTTTTTGGCCATGGCCGAATCTGGGCTTCCAAGCTTGCTGCTATTTCTTCCTCACTCTCTCATTCCATCTCTCTCTCTTTGCTCTTCTCTGTATAAATGCATAGGCGAGCACCCCCGACAGCTCTCTCAATTTCTCTACAATCCAACAGCCCAAAACCAACATGCTAAAATTTGCTCCCTCCATGCATGCAAACAGCCTTCTTGGGGTTCCTTCACGCATGCATTGCTTATACATATATATAATATACATTTTATATATTACACATTTAGTCCCCACTTCTCATTAATTACACTTAAGGATTCTATTAATAGCACTAAGGGAATCCTTAAATTGCATATACACCCTCTAATGGCTAATTAATTTGCATTACGATGCTTTAAAACCAAAATTAATAATTTCGGATTTACTCGATAAAATTGATTTCGCCCCTGGGCCCTCACCGGGCCCTTAATTCATTCTGAAACTGCCTCAGGGTTGATCTTTATGAAAAACTGGAGCCCCCTCAGCCTTCCGTTGACTTCCCGGAAGTCCCCTACGACGATTCGATTTTTCAACCTCAATCATAACTGTATTTTACCTACACCGAAAACCATTTTAATTTTAATTTCTTTTAATTCCATAAATCCTATCTCGAAATGCTCATCAAGACCATGTCATTTTCTGTAGACATTCACTCTCCGGTGCACTCCCTACAATCAATTCGACGATTTATTTTGCTATCAAGCCATTTTTCGGTATTCTAACTCATGCATACTTTAAGTAATTCTTGAAGAGTATAAACTTTAAAGTTCTATTACTCAAATGCATTCAATCTAAACACGGCAATCAAGATTATAAGTTGATGGAGGAGCCTATTAAAAGCTTACATGATGATTTGAGGGTGATTTGTAAGCATCCAAAAAAGAAACAGGTGACCACAGAGGCAAATTGGTCGACAGATATGGTGCATTTGTCAATCGCCAGAAGCTAGTGGTCTCAATTGATCAACAGCCTCACCCCCATCAGTTTAATTATAGAGGTTTTTAGGTTTTTATGCCTTTTTTTTTCTTTATTTCTATTGTCTTGGTTCTGATTTTTGAACTTAAGTTAGCTGTTTTGTTTTTTCTTAGTTAGGGGAATGAAGTTGGCAGTAGGCACATTTATTCTGGCTCCCTCCCTAGGTGGTGGAGTGGGGGAGTATTTGATTTCATCTCTTCTTTTATCAGTTTTTATTATCCATTTCTTTTTCTATTGAACAAAATGAAAAGAAAACCTCCATATTCCTTTGATTGAAAATCTACATGACAGTTCAAATGAGAGGCTTCAACATAAACAAGCTAAGATTATCATGTTCCCCCATCTCTTCTTTTTAACTAACTTTGGTGGAGCTAATAGTAGAGATGCTTGAACTTGCCTTATTATAGTTATGCCTACCAATTGGCTAGATGACTGAGGTCTGGTTGTACTCTGAGAAATGGAGCATGACTTGTCAAGCCCGAGCTCAGCTCGTATGGTGACTAGCTCCATTTTCCTACCTACCTAAAAGTATCATTTTGTTTAGAGATGTGTAAGTTTAGGCTATGTCCGTGGGTGAGAAAATGATATCTTATCAGCGCTTGACACGGGTGAGATGGCCATCAACCTGGTAGGCGAGGCTCAAATTGTTATTACTTGTTGATGTATTTTCATGATGCATATATATTCATGTATGGATATATTGGCCGTGGGAAATAAATAAAGAAGTATTTTCCTTAAAATTTGCAAAATGGATGAGGAAGTTTGATGTTTGAATTTCAAAAATTTATTTCCTAAAGGTTGGAAATAATTTTTTTTTAAAATACTACTGATGTTTAAAAATTTTATTGTATAATTAATAATATATATAATAAAATTAATTATATATATTATTAAAATTGTGTTTATCTCTTGCTGGGAAATGTATTATTATTGATCATTAGTGATATTAATAATAAGTTAATATCACTTTGTTTTAACAAAGCCTTGGTAACAAAACAAGGTCAGGTTTTATAGAGCTAATTTCGTTTCAATTTTCCTTTGTTCGAAGATGATCCCTTTTTGGACGTTTTCTTGAGAGGTTTCTTCTTTACCTTGTGATATTTCCCTTCATGCTTTGGGGGCTTTTCTCCTGGAAGCTTCTTGTCAAAATTTTCCCCATTGGCAGTTGAGGTTGCAGCCATGCCAGCAACATTTTCAAGTTCTTCTTTACTAGCTTTCTTTGGTGCGGCTTGAGTTCTTGTTATGGGCAGAGATGTAGCAGCCAATTGAATATGGCTGCAGATTGAACACAATATTTTGTTGGTGTTATGATGAATGGGATAAAAATAACCATAATTTCTTTATGCACAATCAACATAATGACAACAGGGTAAGAGTCCATGGTGCAATCAGTATATTTAAGCCCAAGCGCAGGATCTAAAAAAAAAAAAACATGATATTCCTAAAATCCTAAGAGGTGACATGTCTATTCAATTCATGCAGACTCCTTGCTCCAGATGAATCAACAAAATGCCCCCTTGCATCAGATATCATTATTTAATAGAAGCAAAAGAGCAACACAACGTGGTGACAGCTCTGAGCAAGTTCCTCTCCAAATACGCCGAACGCAGCCTCCCTTTCTTCAAGACCTTAAAGGGCGGTAGGGATATTCAATGCACTACCAAATGCGAAAAGACATTTCAAGAATTGAAGGAGTACCTAAAGGAGATTCCCCTATTGACTCGATCGAAAATGGGAGAAAGGTTATGCTTATATTTGGGAGTCAGTCACCACGTTGTATGCACAATTCTTGTTAGAAAGATGGAACAAGTCGACAGTCCAGTTTATTATGTGAGCAAGGTTTTGTAGGGAGCAGAGTCGCGATACCTCTACGCTGAAAAGGTACCTCTGGCGCTAATAACAGTAGTGAGAAAATTGAGACCCTACTTTCAAGCCCACACCGTGACAGTGTTAACAGATCAACCATTAAGACAAATCCTACAGAAGCCTGAGTGTTCGGGATGGCTAACCAAGTAGGCTATTGAACTCAATGAGTATGATCTCAACTTCGAGCTCAAAAAGACAATAAAGGGGCAGGCATTGGCAGATTTTATAGTGGAGTGCAATCACTCCCCAACAGCAAAAGAGGTCCACAGGAAAGAGTGGATGTTATTTGTAGACGGGGCGTCCAATGCGAATGGAGTAGAGCAAAAGTGGTATCAATCTCCCCCAAGGAGACGTTAGAATACTCCCTACATTTCACCCTTCCCAGTTCCAATAACACGGCTAAGTACGAAGCGCTGCTAGTGAGGATGAAGCTGGCTGAAAAGTTGGAGGTAATTGATCTAACGGCTCACAGTGACTCGCAGTTAGTTATGGAACAGTTTCAAGGGACTTATGAAGTAAGGGTCCCAACGTCGTCCCATTATCTGCAGAAGGAGAGGGAATTAGCACACAAATTCAGACGGTTTGAGCTAATCCAAATCAACAGATCCCTCAACCAACATGCAGACGCGATGTCCAAGCTAGCCTCCGCTCGTGACACCCTCGGACGACCGATTCATATGGAGGTCTTACAACGGCCAAGTATAGATGAAAAGGAGGGATAGATGCATTGCATTGAAATGGCCAATGAGATATCTACTTAATCAAGAGCTCCTGACAACACCTTCAGAGGCTAAGAAGCTCAGGATCAGCCCGACCCGCTTTACGGTTATTAGCGGAGAGCTATATAAGAGAGGGTACTCCATGCCGCTGTTAAAATGTTTTGGACCCCCAGAAGCAAGACGGGCCGTGGAAGATTTACACGAAGGGATTGCGAGGAGCACCTCAGAGGGTGAGCCTTGGCCGGGAAGATCCTACGGGCCAATTTTTTTTAGCCAACCTTGAGTCAAGACGCGACCCTAAAAGTCCGAACATGTGACAGATGCCAGAGACACGCACCTTTGACAGCACAACCCCCTTCATCGATCCTGCCAATATTTCAACCATTGCAATTTGTATAATGGGGGTTAGACATCGTGGGTCCGTTTCCAATGGCGTCAGCACAAAGAAAATTTCGATTGGTGGCTACTAATTACTTTACGAAGTGGGCTGAAGTAGAGCCCCTAGCAACCATAGCTGAGAAGAAGGTAGAGGGAATGGTATGGAAAGATATAATCTATCGCTTCGGTGTCCCTTGGATTCTCAACACCAACCATGGGACGCAGTTCGATTCTGAAGCTTTTAGGGCCTTTTGCCCAGACGACTCCATTCTCATCGGTCTCTCTATGGTATACCTTAGCGCTCGCCATGAGTCTAAGTCAGGCCAGGGAGGTTAAAACTGGTAGGGAAGGAGAAAATCCAATGCCGGTAAAACGACAGAAAGGAGTCTCTCGAAGAGAGAGAAATCTCTCAGAGAGAAAAGGGAACCATTCTGGGAGAGAGTCTTCTGGAGAGAAGATGAAGTCTTTCGGAGGGAACAAGATTCAATCGAAGAAAGGAAACTCTTTCGAAGGTAACCTGCAGTCTTCCGAAAGGATGTAGGACTCTCTTGGAGAGAAGAAACCCAGGGAGAGAAGAAACCCAGGGAGAGCGAGAGTAGTTAAGGATACCGCAAGTGTGTAACGGTTCATACGACAAGGGCCTATTTATAAGAAGACCCTCAAGAAACGGAAAAGACAGAGCTTACGGAGGCGGATCTTTCGGGAAGAACCTACTCTCCGCATTTACTTAAAGGTAAAAACAGAGAATGGGGCCAATTGTGATACCCTGTCTCCCCGAGAGGCCTCACTCAAAGAGATCCTCTAGGTAAGAGGTCCCTCTGGGAAATGTCTCTCGGAGAGATCTCTCCCTGAGGTGGCACGAAGAGACCCACAACTGGGTCTCTGAGAGACCCACATGTCACCCTCTGAATTTTAACAACACATTAGAACTATGCTACTCATGAGCATATGAATTCTAAGCAGTAAAATCAAAATACAGAATCCTATAATCTAATTTTTAAATTCAAGAAATGCACATACACCAAAGACATATCTCATATAACGTTTGTACACTTCATGTGTACCCAAATCAATTAAGAAAAATATTCAAGCAGGCTTCAAATTTCCCAAACATTTTCAAGTAATCCTAAACCAGATTTAATCACTCGATCCATCCTATCACTACTCAAGAGAGCTCAATCAACCTATCACTCAATGCAGTTATGATCTCAATCGCATAAACTGAATACATAGAATTGTGCCACTCATGAGCACTCCAAACATAGTCACTCACAAAGATTTTTAAAGCAGTGAACAATATTACCTTTAACCTAATACAATCGTAAGCAACCCAATCATTTGACTACCACCTCATCTAAACATCAAGATTTTCCACTTTATTATCTAAACGTAAATCATGAACATTCAATCAGATATGAATGCAGTTAGGTATAGAAATACCTTAGTCAACAAAAAATCATTTTCATTATAATGCAAAGATCATCCAAAACGATGAGCATAACTTCATTGCATTCCAAAACATCAATCACAGAAGAAGAACAAGCTAATTCAAGAATTTTATCAATCATACACCCATAGCAAAATTCATCATCAAAACATTACGACATAGCACTCAATGAGCAAGTTCATTTAAGACACTACAATATAATTTAGCACCTATTTTCACAGGTATAGACGTACCTCAATTAACACCATGAGGTCATATCCAAAACAATTCATACCGATGAGCGAAAGATGATTTCATCCTCAAGGCTTTAATAATCAGCAAACAAAAATAATCAATATTTAATCACACGCGTAATCATGGCAAACAGTCATGGTTGAAACCATATAAACAAAGACATTTAAATTTAAAGAGATACGAGATTAGAATATATTACCTGGGGAGATACATCATTTTCTCCCAAAGCTGAATTGTTTTAAGTCCCATGGACAACATATAAAACCTATCTAAGATAAAGTACCCAATCATTTGAGTCTTCGAATTTTCTAACCCATTTTGCATAAAGGACTTATTCTTAACTACCAAAACCAATTTTGGAGATGCCTTGAGCTCATCCTTGGGAACCCATACCTTCTTTACTCTAAATATTCATTTGAAAAAAGTTTTTCATATTCATTATTGCCATCAACAGCTTCAGTTATATCATAAGAAGGTAAAATGGTTACCTCTTTTTCGTCTATATGCTCCTCTTGACTGGTGGATGGAACTCAAGATTCTTGAATGTAATCTTCTTTGATATGCTTGTGTTCACTATCAAAAACCTCACACAAAATATTAGAGCAAGCAGATTTATTTAAAGGAGAATGCACATTAAAATCCATGGATGATTTTGAAATGAAACTGCTTTTTATGGTATTTCAGAAAGCATTTGCTTAAGAAAAGATGACACCAAAATCCCCCTTGAGAGCCATGGATCACTCTTAGCTATTAAGCCATAAAAGTAAATAACAGTACCTGCTCTGATACCACTTGTGAGAAAAGAAAGACACCCAAGAGGAGGCTGAATTAGGTTTTCAAAAACTTTTCTTCATTTTATAAACAGTTTTGCATTTATCAATCCATGAACACTTAATGTTATAATTATGACCTTGACTGAAAATGATATGTAGAAAGTGTAAAATAAATTTTATGCAAGAAGATTTATTGTCTTTAAATTTTAGAAAGCTAATGATTTCAGAATTAAAACTTAAAACAAATTTGCTAAGAAGAATGATAGTTGCCGAAAGTAAAATGTAAAGTTGCTGAAGGAAAAGTAAATTAATAATGCAGCACAAAAGGATGTATAGTGCTTCGGCTCAACCAGCATAATCCACTATGAGCGAAAGATCTACAAAAAAGATGGTTACTGCAAGTATTAATCGAAAACACAAAAAAATTCGAAAATACACAAAGTATAGAGAAATTCCCTGACAGACACGGTAGAGGCGTTCAAGGCTCAGATCTAGGCAATTGAATCACCACTCAGGCAACACCAAGAATAGAAACACCAAGCCCCAACAAAGCCCAACCCCATATCTGTTCACCCACCCAAGAGGAAGCGAAAGCTCTACGCGAAGTAGAGTCCACACACAAGAACCAGAATCACGAAGATAAAGCGAGAAGCAAGAAGCCGAGAACGAATCAAGACTATGAAGCTAACCTACCAAGGACCGGCCACCCCGATTATATAGAGAGGGAAACCAAGAGATGCGGCACATAAATGGCAAGAAGGCACCGCACAAACCAGCAAGCAAACGCCGCACAAAGCGGCAAGGAAAGTCGAGAAATGCGGAGGGGACATCGGTACCGACAAGATGGAGGGAGGGAGGGAGAGAGAGAGCAAGAGTCTCCCCAAAGACATAGGGTATATATACGTGGATAGTTAGGGCAAAACATCAAAGTGCACTGGGCTTCTCATTTCTTGAGCAAATGGCCTTAGGCTCATTTCTCCTCCAAAGAAATAATTAATGGGCTTATGAATCGATTTCTGTTTAGGGCTACTAATAAGTGGTGATATGGGTTATGCTTCAATCACGGGCAGAGGCCTCTGAAGATTAGACCCACCCGAAAAATCGTCACCGCCTTGGGCCTTATTTGGAAACACAACCTAACATCCATTATCTTGCCTCCTCACTAAGGATTTTAATAAATCACTACAACTTTTGTAAAACAAGAACACGTATAAGCAGATCAAAAGCATAAATGATTTAAGATACTACTAATGCATGCTTTAAGTTATTCTTGAAGAGGATAAAATTTAGAGTTCTATTACTCGAATGCATTCAACCTAAACATGAGCAACACTAGGAAATATTGCTTGGAATACATACAACATTTCTAGATGCATTAAGATAGCACCTCTTACATGCGACTTCATTCATTAATCAAGTGATTAACCATTAATCCATTATAAGCCCGAGAGAATGAATTTTTCGCAGCTTAACCAAATGATGCTTGACATCAACAACCCTATAAATACAAGTTTCAAAGCAATGAGCATTCAACTAATAAAGCCTCAAATGTTCTTCCATTATATTTCAGAACATTGAGAGCCTTCAGAATATGATATTAAATATCAAATAAATAACTTAGGCTTTGAGAATCTAGAACGTAGAATCACTTGCCTAAGCATATATACATATATATTCGAGAGCATGGATGCTAGATATTTATGCAACAACTAAACCACATCGCGATTTGAATTTAGCGACGCTTCCACATATTTTGAGCACTTAAGATATTACCCAACCTTAATCTTACTCTTAAGTGTCACGAGGATACACGACATTTATTATCCATGACACTAATGCATTAGGATACTTAAGATGTCATCCCGGAGTAACTTATTGATATAACAGACGCGTAAGAAAGAGCGAGATTAATCATTAGCAAAACATAGTAAGGTTATTGGCACAACCTTAATATGAAGTATAAGATAATATAAATCCTTAAAATCAAAACTCAAGTACCATCACTTGAGTAAACGATCACTTACTTAACAATCTCGACGCCTGGCACCTAAAACATCAATTACGAAATATAGAAGATATATAAGCACTTAATATCCTTTTCGAGAAGGAGAATTCTATTTGACAATCATAAGGAGGCAATAGAAATATTAAGGAATTCTCTCCCCCTTTTCAAATATTCATTCCAATACTAAGTACCGACAAATATTACAGGAATATATATATATATATATTCAACACCAAGTTGATCAAACAAATGATTTAACTATCTTCTTAAGAAATCAAACCTTAGATAGATTTAAATAGAGGATATGCTTCCCCTGCAAACAAGTTACAAATTCTTTTAACACTCGAGACTTAATAGAATTTAGCATTCACGTCACAATGAATCAAAATGCTAATCAGTCTTTGCATATAAGCACATACAAGCATTCAAGCATGTCATCTTGACAATTTAGGCAAACATTAATCAAAAAAAGCAAAGAATTCAAAATCTTAAATCTAGCTTAAGAAAATTTGAACTAATGTATCGAAAGCTAAAGTGCTTTTAAGAACTAGGATTCTAGTCCTATGACACTCGAGTGACAAGCTCGAGCTTCTTTTAGAAATATCTATTCTATCTTAGCAACTCAAGTAACATTTCCCCATTACTCGACTAATATTCCATAGAGACCTATATCTACACACTCTTACTCGATTAACTTCACAGATTAATCGAGTATCTTATGACACTTTCTAGAAATATGCAGCACTATATGGATGAAATTGAAAATCACATTTCAGGACTTCAATCCATGAACACTTTATTCACTCCTAGGAGATTTTCCTTGTTCCCAGGATTTCAAATAAAATCTAAAATCAAATTCATTCAAGAACTTATCACAAAATATTATTCCACAAGAAACAACTGTTTATCCTCACATGCACGAATAATAAATCCATTCACGAGAACATATATTTTCGGGACAAACAATTTTCAAACATTCAATCATATTATCAAAATGCATATTCAATAACTCCTAAACGCATCCATTCTTTTTTTAAGAGACAGAATGGCAACAAGTAAATAATCCTAAGAGAAGAACCTGATAAAGATTGGGCACTCGATTAACTTTCATTCACTATTCGAGTGACCATAAACCAAACTACCACTGAGTCTCAACAACACATTAGAACTATGCTACTCGTGAGCATATGAATCCTAACCAGTAAAATCAAAATACAGTATCTTATAATGTAATTTTTAAATTCAAGAAATGCAAATACACCAAAGACATGTCTCATATAATGTTTGTACACTTCATGTGTACCCAAATCAATCAAGAAATATATTCAAGCAAGCTTCAAATTTCCCAAACATTTTCAAGTAATCCTAAACTAGATTTAATCACTCGATCCATCCTATCACTACTCAAGAGAGCTCAATCAACCTATCACTCAATGCAGTTATGATCTCAATCGCATAAACTGAATACATAGAATTGTGCCACTCATGAGCACGCCAAACATTCTCACTCACAAAGATTTTTAAAGCAGCGAATAATATTACCTTTAACTTAATACAATCGTAGGCAAACCAACCATATGACTACCACCTCATCAAAACATCAAGATTTTTCCCTTAATTACCTAAATGCAAATCACGAACATTCAATCAAATATGAATGCACTTAGGCATAGAAATACCTTAGTCAACAAACAATCATTTTCATCATAATGCAATGATCATCCAAAACGATAAGAATAACTTCATTACATTCCAAAACATCAAACACAGAAGAACAAGCTATTTCAGGATTTTATCAATCATACACTCATAGCAAAATTCATCATCAAAACAATAGGACATGGCACTCAATGAGCAAGTCCATTTAAGACACTAGAATATAACTTAGCATCTATTTCCATAGGTACAGACGTACCTCAATTAACACCACAAGCTCATATCCAAAAAATTTCATACTGATGAGCGAAAGATGATTTCATCTTCAAGGCTTTAATAATTAGCAAACATAAATAATCAATATTTAATCACACACGCAATCAATGCAACCAGGCAAGGTTGAAAACCATATCAACAAAGACATTTAAATTTAAAGAGATATGAGATCGAAATATGTTACCTGGGGAGACACATCATTTTCTCCCAATGCTGAATTGTTTTTAAGTCCCATGGACGGCATAGAAAGCCTATCAAAGATAAACTACCCAATCATTTGAGCCCTTGAATTTTCTAAGCTATTTTTGTATCAAACACATATTCTTAACTACAAAAACCATTTTTGCAGCTGCCTTGAGCTCATCCTTGGGAACCCATACCTTCTTTATTCTAAATATTCATATGAAAAAAGTTTTCATATACATTAATCCTATCAATAGCATCAGTTATATCATAAGAAGAACAAGAAATGGTTACCTCTTCTTCTTCTATATGCTCCTCGTGACTCGTGGATGGAACTCGAGATTCCAGAAAGTAATCTTCTTTGATGCCCCTGTGTTCACTATGAAAAACCTCATGCAAAATATTAGAGCTAACAGATTTATTTAAAGCAGAATGCACATTTCAAATCCATAGATTATTTTGAAATGAAATCATTTTTCATGGTATTTCATAAAGCATTTGCATAAGAGGAGGTGACACCAAAATCTCCCCTTGAGAGCCATGGACCACTCTTAGCTATTAAGCTAGAAAAGTAAATAACGGTACCTGCTCTGATACCACTTTTGGGAAAAGATAGACACCCGTGAGGAGAGCCATGGACCACTCTTAGCTGTTAAGCTAGAAAAGCTAAAGTTCTTTTAAGCACTAGGATTCTAGTCCTATGACACTCGAGTGACAAGCTCGAGCTTCTTTTAGAAATATCTATTCTATCTTAGTAACTCGAGTAACATTTCCCCATTACTCGACTAATATTCCATAGAGACCTATATCTACACACTCTTACTCGATTAACTTCACAGATTAATCGAATATCTTATGACACTTTCTGGGAATATGCAGCACTATATGGATGAACTTGAAAACCACATTTCAAGACTTCAATCCATGAACGCTTTATTCACCCCTAGGAGATTTTCCTCGTTCCCAGGATTTCAAATAAAATCTAAAATCAAATTCATTCAAGAACTTATCACAAAATATTATTGCACAAGAAACAACTATTTATCCTCAAATGCACGAATAATAAATCCATTCACGAGAACATGTATTTTCGGGACAAACAATTTTCAAACATTCAATCATATTATCAAAATGCATATTCAATAACTCCTAAACGCATCCATTCTTTTTTTAAGAGACAGAATTGCAACAAGTAAATAATCCTAAGAGAAGAACCTGATAAAGATTGGACACTCAATTAACTTTCATTCACTATTCGAGTGACCATAAACCAAACTACCACTGAGTCTCAACAACACACTTTACTATGCTACTCGTGAGCATATGAATTCTATGCAATAAAATCAAAATACAGAATCCTATAACGTAATTTTTAAATTCAAGAAATGCACATACACCGAAGGCATATCTCATATAATGTATGCACACTTCATGTGTACCCAAATCAATCAAGAAACATATTCAAGCAGGATTCAAATTTCCCAAACATTTTGAAATAATCCTAAAACAGATTTAATCACTGGATCGATCCTATCATTACTCAAGAGAACTCAATCAACCTATCACTTAATGCATTTATAATTTCAATCACATAAATTGAATACATAGAATTGTGCCACTCATGAGCACACCAAACATAGTCACTCACAAAGATTTTTAAAGCAGTGAACAATATTACCCTTAACCTAATACAATCGTAAGCAACCCAATCATTTGACTACCGCCTCATCAAAAACATCAAGATTTTCCACTTTATTATCTAAATGCAAATCATGAACATTCAATCAGATATGAATGCATTTAGGTATAGAAATACCTTAGTCAACAAACAATCATTTTCATTATAATGCAAAGATCATCCAAAACAATGAGCATAACTTCATTGCATTCCAAAACATCAATCACAGAAGAAGAACAAGCTAATTCAAGAATTTTATCAATCATACACTCATAGCAAAATTTATCATCAAAACATTACGACATAGCACTCAATGAGCAAGTTCATTTAAGACACTACAATATAATTTAGCACCTATTTTCACAGGTACAGACCTACCTCAATTAACACCATAAGGTCATATCCAAAACAATTCATACCGATGAGCGAAAGATGATTTCATCTTGAAGGCTTTAATAATCAACAAAAAGAAATAATCAATATTTAATCACACGCATAATCTTGGCAAACAGTCAAGGTTGAAAACCATATCAACAAAGACATTTAAATTTAAAGAGATATGAGATTAGAACATATTACCTAGGGAGATACATCATTTCCTCCAAAAGCTGAATTGTTTTAAGTCCTTTGGACAACATATAAACAGTATCAATTTTTATAGTCAATCAAAATGGTTAGCCAAAAGTACACTTCAAGTAAACACTAATAAGAAGAAAATAAACTTACAAACTAATAATAAAGAAATCTAAGACATAAAGCATTATACAAATCAATCTTTACCGTCAATCAAAATTATTAACCAAAAGTACACCTCAAGTCAACACCAGTAAGGCCAATCAAGGAATAAAATGAACTAACAAGCTATTAGAGGGTAGGGTAGTTTTTGTGCGAAACTTATTTCATGCCCTGCAAAGAGGCGATTTCAACTGCTTGAACCAATGACCTTACATTCACGAAGGTGCACCCCTACCTTACAACCAAAGCTTGTCCTCCAAATCAAAATACCAATTACAATAAAGATAATAATTGAAAAAATAAATCAACATAATAAAAAATTAAACAAAACAGTAAGTATTGAGAGCAACAAAAAGCATGAATCTAACGAGATTGAAAATAATCGAACCATATTCAATCATAAAAACAAAACAAAACAAAAAAAAAGAGAGGAGAGATCAAACCTTGGGGCAGATCTTCAATCTCGGTGAATTCCTTCTCCAATGCGGCACCGATCATTCCGGGCAAGCTGACCTCCTTGGATCTCGGGTGGGAGGAGTTGGATTCCGCAGCGATGGTAGAGGCGTTGGCGGCAGCGACGGAGAGAGTGAGACGAGAGAACGCAGAGAGAGAGAGAGGAGAGAGCTGTCCGCATCTCTCCCAGAGGGTTAGATAGAGAGAGAGGAGGGGGGAGCGTGGGGGGAAGGGGAAGATACGAGAATCCGAATGGGGGAGGAGCGTGGGTGGTTGGAGATATGCTATCCCAGAAAAGATACGTCCGTTGGAGCGCGGGAGCAGGGTGGCATGCTAACATTAATTTCTGTTATTTAAAATTCAAATTTAATTTCTGTTATTTCTCAAGTTTTTTAATTGATTTTTTGACTCAGTTTTAATTCCAATAGTCTCTTTTATAAATAAATTATTTATTTTTTTAATTAATTAATTATTATTAAGTTGTAATAATAATTTTATTTAATTAAAAATATCATCACCAATTAAAATTTATAAGACAAAAAATAATATTATTAATCATCGATTCACTTGGGGTATCCGGACTTACGCCCAACTAGTCCCTAAGGGGCGATGACCTTCCCCCTGATGCACGTCCGAGTAAATCCGAATGCGGATCCAATCTATACACACCCAAATTGGACCTTCGAGATATGGCTATCTTCTCTGTGGACCCCCCTCATGTCGTGCGGATGGGACCCCTAGAGGGGAGACAGGGCGCACCAACACGCTCTCTCCACAAGGGCAACAAGCCAGCAATAAATGCCACAAGTCGCCATTAAGATTTGAACCCCCGATGCTCGTGTTATTCTTCTAAGTGCTTTACTGCTAAACCATGCCCCTGGGTAGCAGGGAACCTTCCTTCCTCCTGCATATAATCAAATAATTAAGCATGGGGTATTGTTATTATGACATGACTAGTCAATGCCACTAAACTGAATATATACCGTCCTGAATGAATATAAGGACTGCGAGAAGGTTGTTGATCGAGGTGGCAGGCACATCACTCACACACGTGGAAAAGATTTTATCACATCCCATCATATTCATATTAAGGCTTGGGCCTCTCTCTCCTCATATTCATTCATTCATTTGCTTGTGACTAAAATAATAAAAGACGAGTAGCCTTTACTAGTCTACCACTACCTATTCATTTCATGACAAAAGATAAAAAACAAAATCAAATTAGCTAGTTCTTTTAAAATTTATATATATATATATATTTATATATAAGTCCAGTCTTATTTTATGAAGGATCCACTAAACTTCTCAAAACCAATAAATAAAGATATTTATAATTATACTATGTCATTTTCTTTAGACATCTAAGTTCTAAAACACTCCCTTCAGTTGATCAACGACGGGATTGGTCTGTCGTTGATTTCGTCACTGATTAAAAAATTAATAAAAAAAATAAAATTTTAAACGTAAATAAAAAATAATAATAAAATATATAAAAAATACAAATTATATAAATTAAAATTTGAACTTAAATTTTTATATTTATTGAATATAAATATATAAAAATAAATTTATGATAATTAATAATTTATTTTAATTAAATAAATAACTAACTCACCAACAATATTTGGATCATTATATTTGTATTTCTAATTTTAAAATTGTATTTACCATATTTATAACATTATATTTGTACTTCTTATTTTAAAATATAAATGAAAACAAATCAAAATATAAATATTAATCTTTTTATTTAAAATTATTATAATATATTTAATAAATAACTACTTAAAAACACTTTTTTACAAATAAATTGTATATTTATTATATTTTTTATATATAATTAATATTTCATTGAAAAAAATTGACATAATATTTTTTTTATTTTAAATAAACATTTTTTAATTATTTCTCATTTAAATCATCAATAATATATACACAATGCACAGTAATATATACAGAATATACAATTATATAAATGTAAAATAAAAAATAATATACATACAATAAATATAAATAACATAGAAATTAAAATAAGTAGTTAATCATTAAAAAAAACTAACAACTAAAAAAAACTATAATGCACAGAGAAAATGAAGCAATCTATAACTAACATTAATATTTTTCATCTAAAAACATTTAAAGATGCATTTAAAAGTTAAAATAATAAAATACTAAAAATATAACGCAGAGGCAAAAATAAAATAAAATATTCGGATTTAGATGTCTCAGGTTAAGCGTGGTCGGATTTAGGCAAAGAACTCTCGGGTTAAACGTGCTTGAGCTGGGAAAGCTCAAGAATGGGTGACGCCCTCGGAAGTTCGCGTAGGCTCATCAAAGTAAGTTGTTCTGGTCATTCTTATCGCTCGATGCGGGATGTTACATATGGTATTAGAGTTGACCCTTGGAGAATGTGGTCCGATGAAGGCGGAGAGTGGCACCGGGGCTTAAGGGCCTGTGCAAGGAGCGGCTTTTAGGATGGTAGCCTCCAAAGAGGAAAAGAGCTGGGACCAGTTGTAAGGTGGCATGACAAAAACGTCATGTGCTGAAGGAGGGGAGAATGTAATACCCCAAGTGTCCACAGAAATGTAGTATATATCGAAGATAAATAAGGAATGAAACAACACCACTTGGATATCTTTTGGGCTGAATGTAGGCAAAGAACTCCCGGGTTAAGCATGCTTGAGCTGGGAAGCTCAAGGATGGATGACCCCCTGGAAAGAAAGAACTCCCGGGTTAAGCATGCTAGAGCTGGGAAGCTCAAGGATGGATGACCCCTTGGAAAGTTCGCGTAGACCCATCAGGGTAAGTTATTCCAGTCCTTCTTATTGCTCGATGTGGGATGTTACAAATGTTTATTAATTTTATTTCGTTGCTAATTCAAATGAAAATTTTATAAATTATTATAATAACGGTAAAAAATTATGACTCTATTTTGATTTTGATTTTAATTTGTAATTTTATTTTTTATTAATTTTGCAACTTAAAGATGAAATATTATGTCACTAATTTTGAATTTATTTTGAATTTTTATAAATTGTACATTAAATATGAAAATTGTCTTTCTCACATGAGATTTTAAATTTAATTCAAATATTTTATGAATTTCACATTTTAGCAACGAAATAATTTTGCCACGAAAACTTATAATTTAATTTATAATTTTTTTAATTTTAGCAACGAAAGAATTCCATCGCTAAATGATTTAAATTTTAATTTACATTTTTTCCAATTTATCGATGAATTTGTTCCGTTGTTAAATAATTTTAAATTAAATTTTAATTTAAAGGATTTAAATTTAAATTTAATTTTCTTTAATATTTAATACATAATTCTCTACCTACCTGGCTATTTAAAACTCACTTAAACCGCATTTAATCTTGATTTTTCTCCCAAATTTTCTCCATTTTTCATCACTGTGCCCGCGTCTTCTTCTCTTTAAATTGCTATCTGTTTGTGCTGGTTGGGGATGCCCGAAATGGGCTTAAAATAGGAACAAAAAGAGTGGCTGGAAGGGAAAATTTTGGGAGGCCTAATCCCATACGGACCCCCGACAAATTCAGGAATAAAGACAAGTTCTGTGCTTACCACAACGAGGCAAGACATAACACCTCTGAGTATTGGGTATTGAAGGATGCGATTAAAGAACTGATTAGGAAAGGTTGCTTACATGATTATGTGGTGCGGTCGAGGGATCAACAGCCCTAGCATCCTGTCCAACCTGAACCTCGCCAAGCTCCCGAGCAAGATTTGGCACCTGTAGTAAGAACTATCTTCACTATTCACAGTGGGCCTCATATTGCAGGAACCTCTAATAGGTCGCACAAACATTATGTATGGGAGGCCGGTCACCTCCTACTTGCCAGGTATGGTGAATAGGGAATGCCATCAAAGAAAGCCAAAGCAACCCCCAGTGACATCGTCTTTTCAGAGGAAGATACAAGAGAGGTGCATTGGCCACACAATGACGCTCTTGTGGTCCGAGCTCGAATTGGAAAAGTTGAAGTGCGAAGGATCATGGTTGACACAGGCAGCTTAGTAAATCTACTATATAGAGGATGCTTCGACCAGATGGTCCTGGGTTCAGATCAGCCAATGGCTTCCCCGGAGCGACTTTATGGTTTCACTAGAGATGCGGTGACCCCCGCAGGATGCATCAGGCTCCCACTTACAATTGGGGACTCAAATCGCCAAGCTACTGTAATAACGTACTTCTTGATCATCGATTGCCCTTCGGCGTATAATGTTGTCATAGGGAGGACCCGCTATGAATGACCTGAACCTGATCATCTCGACCAAAGTGCTATCCGCCAAATTCCCAACTCTGAACGGGACTGGACGCATGAGAGGCAAGCAATATTCAGCGAGACGTTGTTATGAAGAGGCGTTGAAAATGAGACTCAAAGGAAAGAAAGTCAACATTGTCTCACGCGGTGACTCAAGGGGTGTGAGTGAGAAAGGAGTCAGTCACGACCTGAATCCACGCGAGGTGGATTGCGACCGAGCTGCAGGCCCTGTAAGCGAACTGGACGATGTCATGGTTAGTAACACCGATGCTGAGAGGTGTCTCAAGCTGGGTAAGGACCTTGTTCCTGAGGTAAAGACTCAACTAACTGACTTTCTCAAACCAAACCTAGATGTGTTCGCCTGAAACCATGAAGACATGGTGGGGATAGACCCGGATGTGATGATACACCGGCTCAACATAGATTCTGATCACAAGCCAGTCTGTCAGAAGAGAAGGCCTATGACTGCAGAGCGTTATGCAGTCCTGAGAGAAGAAGTAGATAAATTGTTGGCAAACAGGTTCATCAAAGAAGCCCATTACCTGGTCTGGGTAACTAATTCGGTTCTGGTAAAAAAGAAGAACGGGAAGCGGAAGACCTGTGTGGATTTCACTAATTGGAATAAAGCATGCCCAAAATACAGTTTTCCTCTACCCATAATAGACCAGCTCGTGGACGCAACGGCCGGTCACTAACTTCTTAGTTTCATAGACGCTTACTCAGGGTATAACCAAATTCCTATGAAACTTGAAGACGAGGATCACACCTCGTTTATCACAGATCGAGGATTATACTGCTATAAGGTGATGCCTTTCGGGCTGAAGAACGCTAGAGCGACCTATCAATGCCTGGTTAACATGATGTTTAAGGATCTAATCGGGAGGACCATGGAGGTCTATGTGGATGATATGCTGGTGAAGTCCAAGCGAGTTGACGACCATGGTCGCGACCTTGAAGAAATGTTCCAGATCTTGAGGAAATATCAAATGAAGTTGAATCCGCTCAAGAGCACATTTGGCGTAGCTTCTGGGAAGTTCTTGGGCTCCATGGTTAACAAAAGGGGGATCGACGCAAACCTAGAAAAGATTCGAGCTCTGCTTGACATGAGGTCGCCAACTAAGATAAAAGAGATGCAGATCCTTAATGGCTAGATTACTGCCCTCAGCAGGTTTGTCTCCAAGTCCTCTGAAAAATGTATTCCATTCTTTAAAATGTTGAAGCAGGCTAAAAATTTCCAATGGATGGAAGAATGTGAGGTTGCCTTTCAGCAGTTGAAAGAATATATGGGGTAGACCCTGCTCATGTCCAAGCCAAAGGAATGAGAGAAGCTAATCGCCTACTTGGGAGTGTCTCGATATGCTATCAGTGCCGCACTAGTGTGAGAAGAAGACATGGTACAATATCTAGTATATTATGTAAGTCATAGATTGTTGGATGCGGAAACCAGATATGCCCCAATGGAGAAGCTCATTTTTTGCTTAATGGTGGCTTCAAGGAAGCTGTGCCCTTACTTCCAAGCCCATTAGATTGATGTACTTACAAAATATCCACTAAAACAAGTCTTGCAGAAGCCTAACTCATTAGGTTGGTTACTCAAGTGGGCCATCGAGCTCTCTTAGTTAGACATATAGTATAGATCAAGGTCGGCTATAAAAGGACAGGTGCTAGAAGATTTCATCGCCGAGTTCACGGGGCCAGTAGAAGAAGAGCCTGAGTCTTCAGAGAGTCCGATCTGGGAGTTATATGTGGACGGATCTTCCAGCGAGCATGGAGCTGGGGCTAGGGCTCTCCTGATAAGCCCAGAGGGATACAAGATTCCGTAAGCATTGAGATTTGGGTTTAAAGCGACCAACAATGAAGCAGAGTATGAGGCACTATTGGTAGGGCTACGCCTGGCGAGGGAAGTGAAGGCTGAATGACTAATGGTCTTCAGTGATTCTGAACTCGTGGTATGTCAAATACGAGGTGAGTATCAGGCAAAAGGCTCGAAGATGGCGGCCTACCTCCAAAGAGTTTAGGATTTAATGCGCACCTTTGAGGCATGCGAGGTAAACCAAGTGTCGAGGAACCATAATTCTCATGCCGACACTCAAGCTCGCTTGGCTTCAGCTCGAGATGCAGACTCATTAGGAGCCATACCGCTAGAGTTCCTAGCAGCACCAAGTATGGAGGGTCAAGGCAAAATTTTAGGTATCACAATGGTCCCGGGGTTGTGGATGAAACCCATTATCGATTATCTACATGAGGGAAAATTACCAAGCGACAGAATAGAGGTGCGCCATGTGCAAGCTCGAGCGTCTAGATACTGCCGTTACGACGATATGCTCTACAAAAGGGGGTTCACTACCCCATTGTTAAGATTCCTCGATGACCCCGATTTTCAGATGGTACTTAAGGAAATCCATGCAGGTCATTGTGGAAACCATGCTGGGGGGCTATCCTTGGCTCAAAAGGCACTTCGCCAGGGCTTCTACTGGCCCACAATGAAGTAGAACACTATAAACCAAGTAAAGAGATGTGACATAAGCCAAAGGTTTGCGAAGATCCAAAGAGTTCCACTACCCTATTTGCAGCAGATGAGCAGTCCATGGCCCTTTACCATTTGGGGCTTGGATCTAATTGGCCCACTCCCAATAGCTCGCGGTGGATGCAAGCACGCTATAGTAGCAGTGGATTACTTCACTAAATGGGCGAAAACGAAGGAGCTCGCACTGATATCCATGGTAAGATAGAGATTTTTTTTTTGGAGTAACATCATTTGCAAATTCGGAGTTCCTCAACAGATAGTCATGAAAGTAAAGCAAGATCGCTACGGGGCAAGCAGTGTAATTCAAAAATTTTGAACCTTACACCGATCCCGGCGATTGGATCAACGTTGAAATCAAATCATTTACAAACAAATAAATAAATCTAACCTTTAGATTATCGAGTCGTTCGCGGATTCGAGCCGTCCAAGTGTCCGGCCTCTAACTCGTGATACGCGGCACGCGTCCGTTGGCAAGGAAAGCGGAATAGGAGTGCTAGCTCCTTCTCCTTTGCGCGACTTATGTATGGATGGAAAAAGAACGCCCTTGTTTTGTATTGATGCCAAAAGAAACGGGGAAGAGTGAACGGCAATACGTTTTTCAACTCTTGAAAAATGACACCAAAAACCCCTACAATTTTGGGCAACCCATAAAGGGATATTTATAGTAAAATATCCTAGGGTTTCTAAAATCCTAATGGATTGGGCTAGCGCATTAATTCTAATTTAATTAGAATCTTAAGTGGGCTTATTCTAGTCCAACTAAAATATAATTAAATGGCCCAAATCCTTTTATAGGTTTAAATAAAATATTTTAGCTCAAATATAATATTTAATATTCAGCCCTAATCTAATTTGGTCCAAATATAATATTTAATATTTAGCCCAAATCCAATTTAGTCCAAATATAATATTTATTTTAATATTTGGCCCAAATCCAATTTAGTCCAAATATAATATTTAATTTAATATTTGGCCCAAATCTAATTTAATCCAAATATTAACTTAAGCCCAAATATATTTTATTTCCTATTTGCCACTCTAAAAAATAGAAAATTATTAAATTAGAAACTCTTTCCTAATTTAATCAATTGCCATTTTAGGAAACTCTTTCCATTATAACGACTACTCGTCATATCGACGTCATTACGTCTATTTGTTCTTTTTCCGTGAGAACCTACGACGGCACAACTTCTTGCTGAAGTTTCTCACTTAACCATACATCCACTCTCCTGGTTTAAGCCAGGGACCGTGCCTATTGCGTATGACTCATTAGGCTTCCGAATATGTTGGCAATGTGTCGGTACAAACACATAAGATAATATTGGCCTCTAGCAAGGCATCATGCCTACCCAATTATTCAAAATGATTCATAATCCGCAAATAACCTTTCACGAGCATGGTTACCATGTAATACGATCCTCTCGTCAATGTATTTTATGTGATCTCAAGTATGGCGATGTGTTGCTTGATAACGATCACATGAGTTTTCTTCGGTCTTTCGGATATCTTCACTTAGTAGAAAGTGAATCAATAACTCTTTATTGATCTCTTTCACCATGGCCATGGATTTAAAGTGAATATCCACCGAAGGCGCCTTAGATACATCATCCTCTATCAAGGGATAGACGAGTCCCATCTTGGTTATGCACCCATCTCCATAAGCCTCACGATATACCCAACAATCGCCCACGTGCAGCCTTTGTCTAGGCCTATCGAAACAATGTCAAAGCATACCGGTCTTCTTATGAGATGAGCGTGACAACCTCAGGTCCAAAGATTAGTTACACCCATCTCGTATGAGAATTCCATCAACATATAACCAAAATAGATTCCCATGGTAAGTCATGTTTAGTGACACGTTCTCCAACATTGGTCACCTATGTACTTGTCTAGACATCCCCATGCCTATGGGTGTGAGACCCCCATTGCTATCACATAGCAAAAATATAGCACATACAAGTCTTACCGCAATTTTCAATGTCCATTCTTGACATTGCTATGACTTGGGACATTTAATGATGTCTAGAAACTATGATGCATCATCTCACATCTTTATAGATTAATCACAGTATACATCATATGGACTTCTATCTAGTTTCATTCGGTTATTACAATAATAACAAGAAACTAATAGAATGACTTCTTGTGAATTTGAACAACTCCTTATTCAAATAATAAACATGATTACAACTATCAGTGTACAATATGCCGAATCTGATTGGGTCTAGAGCACATACACTAACAAGTCATAGATAACGGAACCCAATTCACCAGCGAGCAGTTTGTCTAGTTCTGCGAATCCTTGGGGATCCAGAAGAGTTTCTCGATCGTGGATCATCCCTAGGCTAATGGTCAAGTCGAGGCTGTTAACAAGATAATCAAAAAGATTTTGAAGACAAAGCCGGGAGACAAAAAGGGAGCCTGGGTGGACGAACTACAAACGGTACTTTGGGCATAACGAACGATAGCTCGGACTACTACGGAAGAAACTCATTTCTCTATGGTCTATGGATCTAAGGCAATGATCCCCATGGAGAATGAGGTTATCAGTCAACGAAGAGCCACCTTTAACCCTGAGGACAACAACTGGTTACTAGCCACAAACCTTGATCTACTCGACGAAGCAAGGGAGTTAGCTCGCATGAGGGTGGCTATCTATCAACAGCGGATCGCGAGGTATTATAATCGGAGAGTTCGAGTTCGGTGCTATAACGTCGATGACCTTGTGCTGTGCCTTATTCTTCCAAGAGCTCAGAAGGCCAGCGACGGGGCACTGGCCCGAACTGGAAAGGCCCTTATATTATTAGAGAAAGCATGGGCAACAGAGCATATCACCTGGCATATATGAAGGAAGCTATTCTCCCATGAGCTTGGAACGCGAAGCGTTTCAGACCATATTTCAGATAAGCAACATCTTTTCTTTGCATGATGTTTGACTGATGTTTTGTTTACGCTAACATTGCTCCGTTAAGGGATTGAATTTATTATCATTATTGTTAACACTTATTATTTCCACTTTTCGTTAAATATTAAGTGGCAAGAAATAATTCTAATTCGGGGTTAAAAGGCTAGGATATGCGAGTTGGGGCCCATTCAACTTGGCCTATGCGCCATGGTTTGCGGCTTATTTGAGCATCCATCTTAACCATTGCCCTAGGCCATGGTCGAAGAATTGGAGCCCATTCATCTTGACCTCAATGTCATGGTTTAGCGCCTATTAAGCCACCACCTTGGCTAAAAACTTATGAGTCATGGTTCACTAGATGAGGTCCTCTCATCTTGACAGAAGTCATGGATTGTGACATACCTGGGTGTTCATCTTGACCTCGCTAAGCCCCCAAAGTCATGGTACGTTAGCTAGGATCGAATTGCGATCTACCTAGACATATAGCTTGATGGCAAAATGCGATTTAATTTAAATATCGTGTGTTAGCTTAGATTTGATCTCATGATCATGACCTACTGGGCATACGGTTTGAACTAATGAAACCTCAATTAACATATTATCCAAAGTTGTTTAGTTTTGAGATTTATCAGTTGCGAGCTAAAGGTGTTTTTGAATTAACTAAATTCATCTTTGTGTTTGGCTTTCAGTTGACAATAAAAGATAAAGAAGCAAAAACTCAATTGAATGAGAAAAGTGTATTGCTTTCAAAATCTAAGTACAAATATAAAGCAAGAAAAAAAAGGAACCATAACGGCCTAGAGAAGTAGAGCTCAAAGCTGTTGCATCTTAGGGAGCTGGATTGCCGGCATCTTCAGTAGAGAGGTCGACCACGGTCTGATCGGGCTAGGGCGAGGCAGTAACGACTCGGGAGTCCGTGGCATTGGCATCAAATTTCTTCATCGCCTCTACCGCCTCCTCACCGATGCAAGAGAAGTCGAGATCTGGGTGCGCTTTCCACAAAGAGAAGACAAATGCACTACAGATGTTTGACACAACCTCCTCGCGTTCCTTCATGACCCGAACCTCGACGTCGACCTTCAGTTGCTCCACCTCATTTTCTACCACTTCAGCTCACTGCCGGGCCAGCTCCAATTCACTCCGCGTTGCAGTCTGCTTCGCCTTAGCATTTTTTTAGCTTTGAAGTGGCCTTGGAACAAGCCGAATCGTACATTCGCTTCTCACGGTCCAGCTACTCCTCGACCTCCTTCTGGGCTCTATCGGCCTCTCTCACTCGGTGTTCTAAGCCCTCGACCATGTTCCGATACGTCTTGGACTCACTGGTCACGAAAGCCAGATTCTTCTCCAACTTTTTCTTGTCCTTCCACAACACCTCGACGACAGCCTCGAGCTTCTCTTTTTCCTTGACGGCTTGAGCTCTTTCTTCTATTTGGTTGAAGATGCCTAAACAAGCCTACATGTTTAAAATGGCTATGAGGCAAGGCTGGAGTGGAAACCTAAAACCAAACTCTAGGTGTTGGGGGCTGAGGGCCATAAGCCTTGCGGGAGGAAAAGCTACGTGGTCACTAGGAGAAGGCACTATCGAGCATGTGCCGTAGGGAAGGCGGTACGTGAAAGCGCACGATGTCAGCTCACTAATCGTCAACTTTGAAGGGAAGCGCTTGAAGACCTCGAGAGTTGCGTATTCCTTGGTAGCTCGTTGGGTGACTACAGGAGCGGTACGTTGAGGAACTCAACCAGCAACCTCGGAGTCGGACGAAACCACGTCCTGAGCAGTTCATGGCAACATCCCTCTGCTGTGCCCCGAAGAGCTGGAGGTGTCATTGTCTTCTACCCTGTGGTTGTGGCGCTCCTGACCTGATGTAGACATCTACAATAAAAAGAGAAAAATAAAAAAATATCAGGTCGTTGAGAACAGATCGGCCCTCGCGAACTAAAGTTCTTAGAGATACTTCCTACCTATCAGGTTGTGCGCTTCGCAATAGGGTATGACTCAAAACAGAGGGGGCTAAATTTATAAGCCTATTAAGCCTCCTAAAATAAATGAAAGTTAGCCTACGAGACACACAGTCATCGCCAATAGGCGAGGCATGGAGATGGAATTGACAAGAAGAAGAGGAGCAGAGATGAAATAGACTAAAAGACTGCGAGAAACTTACTGTTCTTGATCAATTGCTACAAGAGTTGAGAAGAGGAACCAGCTAAAAAGCGATGGTGAACGGCGAAGAAGCTTCAAAACTGTCGGCAATAGAGTCTTGGAGTCAGGAGGAGGAGGAAGGTTGCAGAAGAAATAAGTATTTTTAAAATGACATGGTAAAGGAGAGGAAAGGGTTTTCCTCATGCTTTTATAATCTGGGACACTCCACCGTCAGATAAAGAGATTAACGAGCTGCCCTAGATCCGATGGTGACGCGCAAAAGCATAGGGCCCACAGACATAATGATTGAGCAATTATGGGGAACGTCCGCATTAAAGGCACCTTAGACAAGACTTGCGGCGTGAAACGACACAATTTGAAATGATTGGGTAGAAGCCCAAAATGTGGATTGACAACTTCTATAGCCCAATCCGGTCGGCATGTGTTAGCTCACGCTCCCAAGACCGTACCACGAGCTAGGGGGCTAGTGTTATGGGCATTTCTTGGACAGCCTTGGGCTATTGATAGGACTGCTTTGGGCTGGGAATGGTCCAATGATAAGGCCCAACCTCTCAGAGTCCAATAGGCCCAAGGCTGAAGATATCTCTGTGAGGTAGCATAATTGCTAAAGCGTGAGCTCTGATTACGATAGTAAGCGAGCTCCTAGCGATGGCTCTAGCTTGTTGGTCAACCTTATCAGCTCGCAAAGAAGACCACAAAGTAGAATAATCGGATCTGATGTCTAACTATCTTTATTCGTAGAAAGCCATTCCCCACATGGTGTAGAACTTTTACTCCCTGTTTTATGGAGATAATAAGGACACATTGTCCCTTACAATGTGGCCCCACTACTTTGAGCTTTGTGTAAATCGCTAATATCCCTCACTATAAATAGGGGATAAAAAGCCATTGTACAGGCATGCTAAATAATATACATAATGTTACTCTGCTAAAATAATCAGAGAACAGTCGTGGACTAGGTATCATTCCGGTCGAACCATGTAAAAATCTCTTGCGCATTGTTTGTTGATGGTGTTATTGTTTTCCTCCCCTCGTATTCGCAATTTTTGGATCAGTACGGGCCGACGAGTCTCGGTCGACCATTTCTGAACGTCAACATATATATATATATAAATAAATTATATATAAAGAGATTATATATATAAATCTATATATTAATAGAATTATTATATTATATATATAATATTGTGCATATATAAAGGGGATTAGGCCACAAGAGGTGATGGCAACGTCGTAACAAAGAGAGAGCAAATGTTGAGACTCAGAGAGAAAGAGAGAGACCAAATCTTCTACGAGCGGGAATGGCAACGTCGATGGCGACTGCAACTAGAGGGAGTAAGAGGCGGCGACGAGTTCACTATCCATAAGAGGCGGCGGAGACGTGCGACGAGAGAGGCTGAGACACAAAAAGAAAATGACAAGAGACGATCGGTGACGACGGTAACAGAGAAAGCAAGTGGCGAAGGCGAGACGAAAGAGAGAATAGGTAAGGGGGAAAAAACCTTAAATCTTCTTAGGTGCCACAATAGAGAGAGAAAGCGGCCGAGTCGATTCATAGGGCTAGGCCACCCATGCGGCTAGGCGGCCGCCGTGGCCGATTAGGCCCCGCTTGACACTGATTAGCCAAGTTGGCGCCTAAGGGGGCGGATTAGGCCAAAATCGTAGCGGCCGAGGGTGGCCTAGCGCCTTGGCAGTGCCTAAGCGACTGCCTAGGCCGATTGTTACAACACTGGTGGTGTGCATGATCTTGCTTGGCCACGATAAGCATGCACCCATGGAGGATTTCGTATGGACTATATATGACCGAAGACCCAGGGGCATTTGAGGTGTTCCCGTGAGGGACATACGTCTATAGTAAGAGTATACATTACCTCCGGCTAGCCACGAGCGAGAGGAAGTTGAATGGTGAGGTGGGGAAGAAAGTCAATATTTATGGTTTTGTTTTAGGATTTTAGGTATAATTACTTACTCTCTCTGTATTATATTATAACAAATTATTGTATATGATTTGTATATACTAATTGAACGTTTTGTTTGTTTTTGTTTACTATTATAAAATTATTTGCTATCTATAATGGTGGCTGATTCAGACATTCCCATGGGTAGAGAATAAGGGGGCCATAAGACTACCCGTCCCAGTCACCATTCCTAGGTGTAGAAAGTGGTTATCCAACAAAAGGCCTAAAAAAATCAATTACGATGAATGCCTTAGGGATGTAAGTGTGTAACCTAACTTCAAATTTAGTTTATTTTATTATATATAATATCTTACCAAACAATTCAATATTTTGCATGCACGAGGATCGAGCACGACACTCGAGCCCACTGCAGCGGAGTGCGAGACGAAATTTTGGCAGACCTTTAACCCTCTATACTTGGTTGGCATCGACGTCTACAAAAATGGGGCCGGGGGGGGGGGGGGTGTTGACAATGAGGAGAAAATGGGGCGTCGACAAAAATGGGGGTTGATAAAAATGGGGCGTCGACGTCTAAATCCGACCACACTTTCACCGTGAAAGCAACCCCGATCTACAAGAAGGTGATTTTGATGCGCCCTAGTCAAGAGGCGTTTGAGGGAATCCCGCCTCTTCTATAACATTGTGAGTGAGTAAATTGTATTATGGTGGTATTTGTTGCATTCATACGTTTAATTATTCTAGTATTCTATATATACTATTCATGACTTCGTTGTGATTTGTATATGGGAAAATTAGAATCCATATTATTTGTTTTTCACATATTGACACATGTGATTGATTGCATTTCTGTTAATGTGGATTGTGGATAGTGACATCTATATGTGATATATTACATGTGGCATTGATAATACCAAATGTTGGTATGAAATGTGTGTTAAATGGAGTAACAATTAGAACCTTGTATTGCTAACCACAGAAAGAGTTAGTCGTTGGTGCACTATGTATGTGTTAGGGTTTGTGATAGTCCACCCTGGATGGGCATGAAATAATCCGCCATCCTTGTTTATATCCGGCGTGAGATAGTCCGCCGAAGTGGATCTTGGTGGTGTTGAGATAGTCCGCACCAAGATAGGGAGTACCTCGGACCCTAGATGTACCGAAAACTGTTTCTAGTCCCACTTCTTTCATCACTAAAAATTATAATTCGAATCATTTGTCGATACTATACCATTTTCCCTAGCTATCTAGGGTCCGGGATACTCCCTCCGACTGATTCGATTGCCTAAAGTTGCGTTAATGTACCCTAAAGTCTCATTCTTTCAAAAATTCCAGTTATACCCTTCATAAAATTCCATTTATGTCCTTAAAAAATTCCTGGGTATTACAATGATGATATTGGGCAATAGTTTGAACGGTCCTGGGGAGTCTGGAGTTGCCATGTTCCGAGAAATGGAAAATAAATTAATTGTTGAAATAGATCAAACCATGTATGTTGGAGTCCTATATTCTTGTTGTACTGCCCGCGTGGTTGAAGATGGTAGGTTCTATTTCAGCTGTATTAAGGCACCTAAAGTTACACATTGTGCTCTATTTCAGCTGTAGGTTCTTTTTTTGTTTTTATTTTGATATGTTGGCATATATTGGTTTTGCAATACAATATTTAATTTTTTATTGCTATTAGTTTCTTGTTTTATTGGTCAAGCCCTGGCATACACTTTATTAAAAAGAAATACAATATTAAAAAGAAAATTGGTTTATAAATTAATACTTAAAATGTATCATACACTTTATTAAAAAGAGAACTGATTCCTTGCTTGTAACAAAGAAAGGCCACTTAACATGGCCTCATCCATATTTACATTCACCCATCAGCGTGGGGATTTATTTATTTTTTTTTCATTTTAAAAGTAATTTTTTAATCCATTTACTTTAAATAAAAAAAGATATTTTTAATTATTTTTTTTCATTTACCAAAACATAAGAAGTATTTGTAAGGAGTAAACCAGCCTACTACTCTTACCATCAAGGTTGGTAGGTCCATTATTTATTTAAAACGTGTCTTCTTTTTTATCTTTTATGATTCAATAGTGCTCTAACTATATATATAATTTATGGATCCTAGTACTAAATAAAATTTTTAAAAGAATAAAAATTCTAATCAAGAGAGATGCATAATTTGGTAAATTAAAGTAGAGCCAAACTCAAATGAACAAATATTTGAACCATTGGTATCCCTCTCCATTTGGGTAGAAAAAATTAAAACATTACAACGCGATCTCTATGTATCACATAAAATTATTTAATTATTTTTAAAAATTATTTAATTTAATTTAAAATATATATACACATTAATAAATATCTAAATCCAAATAAAATTAACAACAACTACTTCCCATTCCATTCTCAAATAAACATAATAATTTCAATTCAAAGATTCACAAAACAAATACAAACCAATTTAATTTATTAATATTTAAATTTCAACCAATTCAATTTAATTTTAACCTTCACAATATTCAAATATCACAAATTCAATATTAACTTCAACATCTTCAATACAAATTCATAATTAAATATCAACATTTACAATATAAATTAAAATAATTACAAAAGAAAATATATAAATATATGTATGTATATACAGACAGAAATCACAACTGCCGCCACCGACAACCACCGCCGGCCGATGCTTCCCACGATCAGAGCCTACCGTTAGAAACACCAAGTTAAGAGAGAGTTAACATACGAAAAAATGGGATAGATTTAACGGTTAGATTTTAGTAGATCTGATTTTTATTTTTCTGTCAAACTTAAAAAAGCATTGCCAGCCACCACCGGCCACCGTAGCCGATCATTTTTGGCGATCAGAGGCAACCACCTGACACCCAAGGGCCCATCGACCAACATACCCAAAACCTGGCAAGATCCAACGGCCGAATCTCCGTAGATCTAAACTTAAAATTTCGGCCAAACCCATAACACGTATATACGCACTGCCAGTCGCCACCGACCACCGTGGCCGGTGGTTTCCGGCAATCAGAGGCAACCATTCGACACCCCTATCGCCATCGACCAACATACCCAAAAACCAACAAGATCCAACGGTTAAATCTCCGTAGATCTAAGGTTAAAGTATCGGCCAAACCCAAATACGTTTAGAAGACTTACCTCTTTCTAGATCAAGGCCAATGGAGATGTGCAACAGACGCAAAAGAGAAAGAGAGAGGGTCGGAGCTGCTGCAATAGAGAAAGCTCGGTCGCATGAGCGGGAGAATGAGAGAAAGTGTAATACCCCAAAATTTGGAGATAAATAATAATTATTAAAATTGGTATTAAGGTCATTATTGGGTATTTGGAGATTTAAGGAAAAATAATAGTTTATGTTGTTTTGAGGAAATAGGAAATTAAGGGTAATTAATTAAATTATTCAGAAATATTCATGGAAATAATGAAGGAATTAATTAGGTGAATTTTTAGGAATGTCCGGGCTATAAGTGTAATAAAAGGAAATGGGAGTTTGGGGTGTATGTGGCAATTTTTGGAAGCAGTAAGGTTTAAATGCAAATTCTAGAATCTGTCTTGGGTTCATTATAAAATTAATAGGGTGTGTATATATATATTGAGGAAGCAGCTGGCGCGGGCGGTTCGTGCACGAGGTGGGCATGCAGACGGTCACGGGTTCGAGGTTGGGCGAGGAAGCAGGCGCGCGTGAGGAATTTGGGGCTGATTTTAATCAACCTTTGGTTCTCGAAACGGCATCATTTCGATGAGGCAGTGGCCTCCCCTAGCGCTGGTTCTAGCGGCCGCCATGTGGCCTTCTCCCAATCCTTTATTTTGCTAATTTAAAGGCTAATTTCGGCCTTCTTTGAGCCAGGGAGCAGAAGAAGAAATTGAGGAAGAAGAAGCGGCGCCCATTGTCGAAGGATTGAGGAAATCTGAGGAAAACTTCAAGATTAAATGAGGTTTAATCGAGATTTAATTAGTCAGGTAAGTAAGGAAATATGTGTTAATCATTCTATATGGTTGAAATTTAATTTTGGGTGTTATTTGGTTAATTTTGGGAGTTTATGTTAATTTGCAGCGTGTATTAATTTGGTGGCGTATAAGCGTAAAAACGCTAGAAACAACTAAATATAGGCAAGCTCCCTCTACCTTCGCGATCTCCTTCCATTTTACGAACCCCACGCATTTCCTTAATTCGTTTCGATTTCACGTATTAATTATATGAATCGAGGATTTTATTAGCATAAATTAAATTAAATTAAATATGAGACTCGTTGGGGTTTTATTTGTTGTGTGCCTACGGGGGTTTGTACCGCCCCCATTCATTTCGGAATGATGTTGAACCCAACTTGGGAACTAGGTTCCTAGAGGTACGGGTTTATTTATGGATTTCTCAGGTGTGGATCGATTAAGGCTATCAAGCAGTGAGGCAGGAGTCGGCTATTTGGTGGCGTTGGAGTAGACTATTATACAGCCTTGAAATAGACCGTCGGGCAGACACTCCTAGTCACTGACCGTTGACCGGTGCCAGACACTACTGACTAGCTCTGCCATTATGTGATTGACTGCATGATTCGTTATGTTGTACTACCGTTCATGGTTTGATATGCACATAGGTACGGGATGCATGTTGGGGTATTCATTTATTGAGTATGCTTGGACACGGACATTCTAGCATGGTTAGATTGGATCTGGCATGGGCATATTTATCGCATGTGGTTTATTATGTGGGCGGAGCATGGCCTAATGCATGGATGTATGGGCGCTAGTGTATCACGTTGATGCTCACTACGCCATTGCATTTTTATGTACATTGCATGGTTACTATATGCTTAGCAGTCTCGGATGGGAGGACCGTTCTGAGGGAGCCTATGGCTCGGTTATTCTATAGCTCGGGTGTCGGGAGGACCGACGCGAGCACACGGGTGACGGGAGCACCAACTCGGGATTGCGCGCATAGGTTTGTTGGAGATATATGTTGCCTTTCAGGGCAACGACAGGTTGGTATGAAACTTGGGTTCCATGTGTCTTGTGTGGACCCCAAGGACTGATACGTGCTTTTATTTACGCTTTTATACTGTGTTGGACGTCTCATGGCTTGTGTGTACTTGGGGGTTGGTGTTTTGGGGAGAGTTACTGGATATATTCAGCCTACAGCCTTTCTTTCTTTATGCTTGCTGAGTTTCTCGACTCACCTTGCTTTCCATTATTCCAGGTAGTGGCAGCATGGGTCAAGGGCAAGAGAGTCAGCATCTAGCGACAGATTCGATATGGTGTACAAGTAGTTCTGTCAGTCCCTGTCATTCCCCCGCCAGCCCTAGTTGACTCTGATGGTTTAAGAGGGATTTACTCTATTATTTCCAACTGTGCCAGGTCATTCATTGTGTCTCATGTATGTCGGTACAGGAGTTTGTATGCATTTATATATCATGTGACCGCAATGCTAGCGGAGTACACATAGTGCATGCATGTGAATAGCTTAACTTCCGCTGTTTAATTGTTGTGTATGTATGCCAGGGTAGTTCCTGTCTTGTATTTTATTCTTTCTCCTTCTGTAGGCGCTCCCGTTCAAGTAGTCCGAGTGGTTGGGATATCCAGGCGGGGGTGTTTACAGAAAGAGAGAGAGAATGGGGGAAGAAGTATGAATAGAAATAAAGCTCGAGAGAGAGTGAGAGTTGAGTTGAGAGTTTATATATATTGAGGGTATATTTGTAATTATAATAGTGGCTAAATTTGTAATTTTCTCTTGGATGGAATTGAGGGTGGCACTGAGGGGTGGCCGAATAGTATTACTCGTCTATGAATCCAAGTGTTTGTTTAATAAAATCCATTATTTCCATTGAGAGGTGAATGTCCTATGTGATTTTTTATTAGAATGTGATAGGAAAATTCCTTAGCCAAGTCATAAATGATTGAAAATGAATTTTCAATGTGTTATTACATCACACTGACTAAGATCTATCGTATAATCATGAGTTATTGAGTTTAATCAGTCCATGATTTTTACTTGGTTGGGACGTTAAATGGAAACATTAAATTACATGATAATCATCAACGAAATGAGTCCACTATGAATTGAATTCATTACCTTTTAGATTATCTTTATATGTTGCTAAATATCACTTAAGATTGTCATAGTGTTTTGAGATAATGGAGAGATTCTCAAAACGGATCAAAGAGTTCGATTAACTTCAAAAGAGTTTGATGTTTTCTAATTACTACATGGCGGTAAATCTAGAAAATCATACACCCAAAAGCAAAGCGTAGTGCAAGAAAAATATTTTTTAGCGACATAATTTTTTCGTCGCTAATTAGCGGTAGGTTAGCAACGGAATAGCTGTCACTAAATTTTTGTGACAGATTAGCGACGGTTTATTTCATCGCTAAATTTTTTTAATAATTTTTTTAATTTAGCGACGGAAAGACAAGTCGCTAAATAATTGTTAATATTTTTAAAATTTAGCAACGGATACACCAATTACTAAATAATTATTGTCATTTTAATTTTAAAATATAATTTAAGATTTGAAATTTTTATTAAATTTTTTAATTTAGCAACAGAATAATTTCATCGCTAAAAGAAAATAAAATTAAAAGTTAATTAAAAATAATTTTGCGATGGAATTAAAAGAAATTAAAATTAAAATTTAATTTAAATTTTTTTAGCTACGAAATATTTTCATGGCTAAATGAGAAAAAATTTAAATTAAAATTAAATATTTTATGACTGAATAATTCCATACCTAAAAGAAAATTAAAATAAAATTTAATTTAAAATAATTTAGTGACGGAATAATTCCATTGCTAAATGAGAAAAAATTTAAATCAAAATTAAAATAATTCCATTGCTAATTCCATCGCCAAAAAAAATTAATTTAAAATCAAAATCTCTTAGCTTTCGTTGCTAAAAGAAAATAAAATTAAAATTTAATTTAAAATTATTTAGTGACAAAAAATTTAACATAATTATAAATTAAATCAAAATGGGAAATGGAATTTAAATCAAAATTAAAATCTTTATATTAAAATCTAAATGGTAAAAATTTAAATCTTCTAAATCAAAATTAAATGGGAAAAATTTTAAATTAAAATTAAAATATTTTAGCGATTGAATAATTTCATATCTAAGAGAAAATAAAATTAAAATAGAATTAAAATAATTTATTTCATCTCTAAATGAAAAAAATTAAATTTAAATTTAAATTCTTTAAATTAAAATTTAATTTAAAATTATTTAACAACGGAACAAATTCATCACAAAATTGGAAAAAATGTAAATTAAAATTTAAATCTTTTAGCAATGGAATTCTTCCATTGCTAAAATTAAAAAAATTATAAGTTTTCATGGCCGAATTATTTCATTGCTAAAATGTGAAATTCATAAAATATTTAAATTAAATTTAAAATCTCATTTGAGAATGAAATATTTCATATTTAATGTAAAATTTATAAAAATTCAAAATAAATTCAAAATTAATGACAGAATATTTCATCTTTAACTTATAAAATTAATAAAAAATAAAATTACAAATTAAAATCAAAATAGAGTCAGAATTTTTCGCCGCTATTATAATAATTTATAAAATTTTCATTTGAATTAGCAACGAAATAAAATTAATAAACATGAAAATTAAAATTAATATCCGTTTGAATTAGTAATGGAATATTTCATCTGCATTTGAATACAAGACAAACAAAGAAACTCATATTCGTTTGAATTAAAGATAAAAATTAAAAAAAATATATTCGGATATATGACAAATACGCGAACTTTTGAGGATTCTTATTAAATCCGCTCCTTGCACAGGCCCTTAAGCCCCGGTGCCATTCTCCGCCCTCATCGGACTGCATTCTTCAAGGGTCGACTCTAATACCACCTATAACGTCCCGCATCGAGCGATAATAAGGACCGGAACAACTTACTCTGATGGGCTTATGCGAACTTCCGAGGGCGTCACCCATCCTTGAGCTTTCCCAACTCAAGCACGCTTAAGCCGAGGGTTTTTTGCCTAAATCTGACCACGCTTAACCTGAAACATCTAAATCCGAATATTTTATTTTATTTTTGTCTCTGCATTATATTTTTAGTATTTTATTATTTTAACTTTTAAATGCATCTTTAAATGTTTTTTAGATGAAAAATATTAATGTTAGTTATAGATTGCTTCATTTTCTATGTGCATTATAGTTTTTTTTAGCTATTAGTTTTTTTTAATGATTAACTACTAATTTTAATTTCTATGTTATTTATATTTATTGTATGTATATTATTTTTTATCTTACATTTATATAGTTGTATATTCTGTATATATTATTGTGCATTGTGTATATATTATTGATGATTTAAATGAGAAATATTAAAAAATATTTATTTAAAATAAAAAAATATTATGTCAATTTTTTTCAATGAAATATTAATTATATATAAAAAAATATAATAAATATACAATTTATTTGTTAAAAAGTGTTTTTAAGTAGTTATTTATTAAATATATTATAATAATTTTAAATAAAAAGATTAATATTTATATTTTAATTAGTTTTCATTTATATTTTAAAATAAGAAGTACAAATATAATGTTATAAATATGGTAAATACAATTTTAAAATTAGAAATACAAATATAATGATCCAAATATTGTTGGTGAGTTAGTTATTTATTTAATTAAAATAAATTATTAATTATCATAAATTTATTTTTATATATTTATATTCAATAAATATAAAAATTTAAGTTCAAATTTCAATTTATATAATTTGTATTTTTTATTTACATTTAAATTTTATTTTTTTATTAATTTTTTAATCAGTGACGAAATCAATGACAGATCAATCCCGTTGTTGATCAACTGAATCAACTGAAGGGAGTGTTTTGGAACTTAGATGTCTAAAGAAAATGACATAGTATAATTATAAATATCTTTGTTTATTGGTTCCAAGAAGTTTAGTGGATCCTTCATAAAATAAGACAGGACTTATATATAAATATATATATATATAAATTTTAAAAGAACTAGCTAATTTGATTTGATTTTTTATCTTTTGTCATGAAATAAATAGGTAGACTGGTAGACTAGTAAAGGCTGCTCGTCTTTTATTATTTTAGTCGCCAGCAAATGAATGAATATGAGGAGAGAGAGGCCCAAGCCTTAATATGAATATGATGGGATGTGACAAAATCTTTTCCACGTGTGTGAGTGATGTGCCTGCCACCTCGATCAGCAACCTTCTCGCAGCCCTTATATTCATTTAGGAAGGTATATATTCAGTTCAGTGACATTGACTAGTCATGTCATAATAACAATATCCCATGCTTAATTATTTGATTATATGCAGGAGGAAGAAAGGTTCCCTGCTACCCACGGGCATGGTTTAGCAGTAAAGTACTTAGAAGAATAACACGAGCATCAGGGATTCAAATCTTAATGGCGACTGGTGGCATTTATTGCTGGCTTGTTGCCCTTGTGGAGAGAGCGTGTTGGTGAGCCCTATCTCCCCTTTAGGGGTCCCATCCGCACGACATGAGGGGGGTTCACAGAGAAGATAGCCATATCTCGAAGGTCTAGTTTGGGTGTGTATAGGTTGGATCCGTATTCGGATTTACTCGGATGTGCATCAGGGGGAAGGTCATCGCCCCTTAGGGACTAGTTGGGCGTAAGTCCGGATACCCCAAGTGAATCGATGATTAATAATATTATTTTTTGTCTTATAAATTTTAATTGGTGATGATATTTTTAATTAAATAAATTTATTATTACAACTTAATAATAATTAATTAATTAAAAAAATAAATAATTTATTTATAAAAGAGACTATTGGAATTAAAACTGAGTCAAAAAATCAATTAAAAAACTTGAGAAATAACAGAAATTAAATTTGAATTTTAAATAACAGAAATTAATGTTAGCATGCCACCCTGCTCCCGCGCTCCAACGGACGTATCTTTTCTGGGATAGCATATCTCCAACCACCCACGCTCCTCCCCCATTCGGATTCTCGTATCTTCCCCTTCCCCCCACGCTCCCCCCTCCTCTCTCTCTATCTAACCCTCTGGGAGAGATGCGGACAGCTCTCTCCTCTCTCTCTCTCTGCGTTCTCTCGTCTCACTCTCTCCGTCGCTGCCGCCAACGCCTCTACCATCGCTGCGGAATCCACTGCGGAATCCAACTCCTCCCACCCGAGATCCAAGGAGGTCAGCTTGCCCGGAATGATCGGTGCCGCATTGGAGAAGGAATTCACCGAGATTGAAGATCTGCCCCAAGGTTTGATCTCTCCTCTCTTTTTTTTTGTTTTGTTTTGTATTTATGATTGAATATGGTTCGATTATTTTCAATCTCGTTAGATTCATGCTTTTTGTTGCTCTCAATACTTACTGTTTTGTTTAATTTTTTATTATGTTGATTTATTTTTTCAATTATTATCTTTATTGTAATTGGTATTTTGATTTGGAGGACAAGCTTTGGTTGTAAGGTAGGGGTGCACCTTCGTGAATGTAAGGTCATTGGTTCAAGCAGTTGAAATCGCCTCTTTGCAGGGCATGAAATAAGTTTCGCACAAAAACTACCCTACCCTCTAATAGCTTGTTAGTTCATTTTATTCCTTGATTGGCCTTACTGGTGTTGACTTGAGGTGTACTTTTGGTTAATAATTTTGATTGACGGTAAAGATTGATTTGTATAATGCTTTATGTCTTAGATTTCTTAGTTTTATATCAATTTTTTATTTTCTTCCTAGCTATATTTGTTAATTTTTTCAGAGTGACATTTCTATTTATGATTTAATATCGTCTAATTGTTTTATATGTTGTTAGATCCATGCTTTTTGTTTACTCTGCATACTTGATGCTTTGCTTACTCTTTTTTTGTTTTTGTTTTGATATGTTGGCATAGATTGGAATACAGCAACACAATGGTTTCTCTTTTGTGAAAGGAAGGATTTGGGTTTGTGTTTTGGAAACATCATCTTTATAAACCTAGGCAAAGGCTTTGCCCATAAATATTTCACCCGTAACTCTTAAAAAGTGGGAAATCTCGTGCACTAAGGATGCCCTTTATTATTTTGTTGATTTATTTTTTGCATAACTTTCTTTATTCAATTTTAAATGTATTTTCTAATAAATTTACTGTTATTAGTACGTTGGTTTAGTGGGTGGGTGCTTATTCTTTTGTAGATCTTCCGTTCACAGGGGATTATGGTGGTTGATCCGAACCACTATACACATCCTTCTGTGTTGCATTTCTAATTTACTTTTGCTTCGGCAACTTTTCATTTTTCTTTCGACAAGTATCATTCTTCTTAGTAAATTTGTTTTCAGTTTTAATTCTGAAATCAACAGCTTTCTAAAATTTGAAGACAGTAAATCTTTCTGCATAGAATTTTTTTTATACTTTCTACATATCATTTTCAGTTAAGGTCATAATTTAAAACATTAAGAGTTTGTGGTTTGATAAAGGCAAAACTATTTTATTCAAAGTATTAATAAAATCACGAAAAGTTTTTGAAACCCCAATTAACCCTCCTCATGGGTGTCTATCTTTTCTCAAAAGTGGTATCAAAGTAGGTACCGTTATTTACTTTTCTAGCTTAACAGCTAAGAGCGGTCCATGGCTCTCAAGGGGAGATTTTGGTGTCACCTCCTCTTATGCAAATGCTTTATGAAATACCATGAAGAATGATTTCATTTCAAAATCATCTATGGATTTGAATGTGCATTCTGCTTTAAATAAATTTGTTAACTCTAATATTTTGCGTGAGGTTTTTCATAGTAAACACAGGGGCATCAAAGAAGATTACTTTCTGAAATCTCGAGTTCCATCCACGAGTCAAGAGGAGCATATAGAAGAAGAAGAGGTAACCATTTCTTGTTCTTCTTATGATATAACTGATGCTATTGACAGGATTAATGTATATAAAAACTTTTTTCATATGAATATTTAGAATAAAGAAGGTATGGGTTCCCAAGGATGAGCTCAAGGCAGCTCGAAAAATGGTTTTTGTAGTTAAGAATACGTGTTTGATAGAAAAATAGCTTAGAAAGTTCAAGGGCTCAAATGATTGGGTAGTTTGTCTTTGATAGGCTTTCTATGCCGTCCATGGGACTTAAAAACAATTCAGCTTTGGGAGAAAACGATGCATCTTCCCAGGTAACATATTTCGATCTCATATCTCTTTAAATTTAAATGTCTTTGTTGATATGGTTTTCAACCTTGCCTGGTTGCGTTGATTGCATGTGTGATTAAATATTGATTATTTATGTTTGCTGATTATTAAAGCCTTGAAGATGAAATCATCTTTCGCTCATCAAGATGAAATTTTTTGTATATGAGCTTATGGTGTTAATTGAGGTACGTCTGTACCTATGGAAATAGATGCTAAGTTATATTCTAGTGTCTTAAATGGACTTGCTCACTGAGTGCCATGTCCTATTGTTTTGATGATGAATTTTGCTATGAGTGTATGATTGATAAAATCCTTGAAATAGCTTGTTCTTCTGTGATTGATGTTTTGGAATGCAATGAAGTTATGCTCATCGTTTTGGATGATCATTGCATTATGATGAAAATGATTGTTTGTTGACTAAGGTATTTCTATGCCTAAGTGCATTCATATTTGATTGAATGTTCGTGATTTGCATTTAGATAATTAAGCGAAAAATCTTGATGTTTTGATGAGGTGGTAGTCAAATGGTTGGTTTGCCTACGATTGTTTTAGGTTAAAGGTAATATTATTCGTTGCTTTAAAAATCTTTGTGAGTGAGAATGTTTGGCGTGCTCATGAGTGGCATAATTCTATGTATTCGGTTTATGCGGTTGAGATCATAACTGCATTGAGTGATAGGTTGATTGAGCTCTCTTGAGTAGTGATAGGATGGATCGAGTGATTAAATCTAGGTTAGGATTACTTGAAAATGTTTGGGAAATTTAAAGCCTGCTTGAATATATTTCTTGATTGATTTGGGTACACATGAAGTGTCCAAACATTATATGAGAGATGTCTTTGGTGTATTTGCATTTCTTGAATTTAAAAATTATATTATAGGATTCTGTATTTTGATTTTGCTGCATAGGATTCATATGCTCACGAGTAGCATAGTTCTAACGTGTTGTTGAGACTCAGTGGTAGTTGGGTTTGTGGTCACTCGAATAGTGAATGAAAGTTAATCGAGTGTCCAATCTTTATTAGGTTCTTCTCTTAAGATTATTTATTTGTTGCAATTCTATCACTTAAAAAAGAATGGATGCGTTTAGGAGTTATTGAATATGCATTTTGATAATATGATTGAATGTTTGAAAATTGTTTGTCCCGAAAATATATGTTCGCGTGAATGGATTTACTATTCGTGCATATGAGGATAAACAGTTTTTTCTTGTGCAATAATATTTTGTGATAAGTTCTTGAAGAATTTGATTTTAGATTTTATTTGAAATCCTGGGAACGAGGAAAATCTCCTAGGAGTGAATAAATTGTTCATGGATTGAAGTCTTGAAATGTGGTTTTCAAGTTCATCCATATAGTGCTGCATATTTCTAGAAAGTGTCATAAGATACTCGATTAATCTGTGAAGTTAATCGAGTAAGAGTGTGTAGATATAGGTCTCTATGTAATATTAATCGAGTAATGGGGAAATGTTACTCGAGTTGCTAAGATAGAATAGATATTTCTAAAAGAAGCTCGAGCTTGTCGCTCGAGTGTCATAGGACTAGAATCCTAGTGCTTAAAAGCACTTCAGCTTTCGAGACATTAGTTCGAATTTTCTTAAGCTAGATTTATGATTTTGAATTATTTTCTTTTGTTGATTAATGTTTGCCTAAATTGTCAAGATGACATGCTTGAATGCTTGTATGTGCTTATATGCAAAGACTGATTAGCAGTTTTGATTCATTCTGACGTGAATGCTAAATTCTATTAAGCCTCGAGTGTTAAAAGAATTTGTGGCTTGTTTGCAGGGGAAGCATATCCTCTATTTAAATCTATCTAAGGTTTGATTTCTTAAGAAGATAGTTAAATCATCTGTTTGATCAACTTGGTTTTGAGTATATATATATATTCTTGTAATATTTGTTGGTACTTAGTCTTGGAATGAAAATTTGAAAAAGGGGAGAGAATTCCTTAATATTTCTATTGCCTCTTTATGATTGTCAAATAGTATTCTCCTTCTCGAAAAGGATATTAAGTGCTTATATCTTCTATATTTCGTAATTGATGTTTTAGGTGCCAGGCGTCGAGATTGTTAAGTAAGTGATCGTTTACTCAAGTGATGGTACTTTAGTTTTGATTTTAAGGATTTATATTGTCTTATACTTCATATTAAGGTTGTGCCAATAACCTTACTATGTTTTGCTAGCGATTAATCTCGCTCTTTCTTACGCGTCTGTTATATCAATAAGTTACTCCGGGATGATATCTTAAGTATCCTAATGCATTAGGGTCGTGGATAATAAATGTCATGTATCCTTGTGACACTTAAGAGTAAGTTTAAGGTTGGGTGTAATAAATTAAGTGCTCAAAATATGTGGAAGCGTCGCTAAATTCAAATCGCGATGTGGTTTAGTTGTTGCATAAATATCTAGCCTCCTAGACTTTGAGAATCTAGAACGTAGAATCACCTGCCCAACCATTAAATCATTTATGTTTTTGATCTGCTTATACGTGTTCTTATTTTACAAAAGCTGCAGTGATTTATTAAAATCCTTAGTGAGGAGGCAAGATAGTGGATGTTAGGTTGTGTTTCCAAATAAGGCCCAAGGCGATGACGATTTTTCGGGTGGGTCTAATCTTCAGAGGCCTCTGCCCGTGATTGAAGTATAACACATATCACCACTTATTGGTAGCCTTATACAGAAATCGAGCCATAAGCCCATTAATCATTTCTTTGGAGGAGAAATGGGCCTAAGGCCATTTGGTCAAGAAATGTGAAGCCCAACGCACTTTGATGTTTTGCCCTAACTATCCACGTATATATACCCTATGTCTTTGGGGAGACTCTCACTCTCTCCCTCCCTCCCTCTTGTCGGTGTCGATGTCCCCTCTGCATTTCTCGACTTTCCTTGCCGCGTTGTGCGGCATTTGCTTGCTGGTTTGTGCGGTGCCCTCTTGCCATTTATGTAACACCCCACCCTATACAGGCGTGTCACTATAAGGAAATTCCCGATTTTTTTTTTTCGAGTCCGTCACTTGCGGCGCCTGAGAGCACAATCTTCACATGCAGATGAAACACTTGTCGCCAAAACTACAGTCAGCACCCACGGTGAGTTCAAGAACAATTTTCACATGCAGATATATATATCCCGAGAGTTCCAGTCTTACTCGGTTAGTTAACAAGAACAAAATCATAACTAAACGAGACATTATAAATACAGCGGAATACTTAACCATCAAAATAACGTGGCCTACCACGTGTTACACACAAGATGTTTCCTACCAACATACATATAACATCGTTACAAAATGTTTACAACACCGAGGTACGATTGTTCATACATATAGCAAAATAAGTTCCTATACTACCAAATGATACAACGACTATCACATAAACACCATTGGCTCTCCGGCCTCGTCTTTGACCTCGCAGCTGTCCCTAACTGGAACGTTGAATGTTCCAAGGGCATAACCCAGGTTAGATGATGAAACATCTAAGTGAAGGCATGAAACAGTTTATATAATGCATGAAAGACACATGAGCATGGCATACTAAACGACAACATGCATGACACGTCAAACTTGAGAAATTTCCCTGACATACTTAATCCCCGGGTACCCTACCGTGTCACTCGGTTACCAGTCCTGGATGCCCTACCGTGTCACCCGATCACCAGTACTGGCCCTGGGTGCCCTACCGTGTCACCCGATCACCAGGACTAACCGTGTCCCATTCCTAAGAAGACCCCGTCCCGCCCTGTATGAACCCAACAATGCAATGAAACTTGACCCCAAACGATATGAAAATTCACACGCCATGCACCAACATTTTAAAGTAAATCAATTAATGCAATGCAGCGAATGTCGACACGGTGTTCATAAGTAAAAGCCTGGTAAAACAATCTAAGTCTAGGAGGGCGAAACCGCTCGCTAGAACTCACCACAAGCATTTAAAAACACTTCCAAGACAATGTAAAGCTAGAATCAAACCACTCACCTCAATTCGGAAAAGTCTGGATTTCGCCTCGAAAAATGTGCCACCTTGAAAATCGCGTAATCCTTCTTCCAACGACCCAATTGACTCCTATTTCACCATTCAAGACCTTTGGAATCAACATTTCTATTTTTTCACAATTTTCTCTAATTTTATTTATTTTTCAAGCATTTATACCTTCGAAAATTCATTAAAAATACCTAACATCAACTTTTATAAAATATTTTTCCATGATAATTCCTAAAATAATTCTACCTAAATTCTGAAATTAAAAACACACAAAAACCCTACCTCATGTGCCTTCACGCGCCACCCCGAGGTCCTGCGAGTGGGAGCCACGCGCCGCCGCACAGTCTTCTTCTCCGGCTCCGACGACCTCCAATGCTTCAAATTTCTACAGGGTCTTGTAGATCTCTTCAAGGCGACCCCAATGGACCCTTTACTCGTCGGAAAAAGTGGCCGGAGGTGGGTTTAAAACCCAGTTGGAGGTCGCGGCATCGGCAAGCCCGATTTTCCGGCCAACTCCAAAATCACCCACCTATCCTACACCAATCGACTCCAAATGCTCCAGAAATGACCCTCTCGACCTAAGGAACAAAAACCCCCTTATCCCTCAAGCTCGATTCAAGCGAAAACACAAGAAATTTTGGCTGTTTTTATTTTTGAAACCCTCGGCCGAGAACCCCCTTTTATACTCGATTTTTACCCGATTCACCACTCTATCTTGCTCGCCCTTATCCCTTAAGCCCAGATCTAGCCTCTAAACCAATCGAGAAACACCAAATCGAGAGCTAGAACCCTCGAAAGATTCGGCCAAATCGGAAATCTTTTTGGCCATCATTTTCGATCAAATCCAACCATTTTCCGGCTAATGGGAGCTCCCATCGAGCTCATCATCGTCTAGAGGCTAGCCTAGAGCCTCCGGGCGACCTGCCCAATGCCCCAGAAGCGACCGCCGGCGGCCGGTCAGTTTCACACCAAGAAATTTTGCAAAAATTGCATTTTAGTCCCCAGCCTTCTTTTAATTGAATTTCCTCCCTTTCTTAGATACCCCTAGACTTTCTAATACTTCCATAACGGCCCTCAAGTTTTGTATTTTCCATTTCCATTTGTAATTTCTGAAAAACTTGCCATCTCGGCCTCCCTCGGGCAGTTTACAAAATCTGTACTTTTGCCCGGACGCTCCTAATTGTGTGCTTTTGACTTCAACTCTTCGGAATCTCTTGATTTTTATCAAATATCGCCCAATTGTGCCATTTCACCTTAATTGTCTCATCCTGACTTAGTCATTCGTCTTTTGTTTAAGTTTTGACCTAAACTATTATAAATTCCATTTTGATCCCCTAACTTCCAAAACTTCTCTTAATATTTAATACTGGGTATTACATCCTCCCCCTCTAAAAAGAAATTTCGTCCTCGAAATTACTAACTTACAACATTAAATAAATGTGAGTAAGAAATCTTCATCTCTTCCTTGCGTTCCCAAATTGCTTCTTCTTCATCATGGTTGCTCCATAGTACCTTTACTAATGGTATAACTTTGTTCCTTAAGACTTGATCCTTTTGATCTAGGATTCGAACTGGTTCCTCAGGGTACGTTAGATCATTTCGTATCTCAATGGTCTCATTTCGAAGTACCTGCGTAGGGTCTGGCTCATGTTTCCGTAGTTGAGACACATGAAACACATTGTGGATGTTTGATAATGCCACAGGTAAAGCTATTCTGTAAGCCACTAATCCAATTTTCTCCAAAATCTCATAGGGTCCTATGTACCTTGGGCTTAATTTCCCTTTCCTTTTTCCTCGAATCACTGATTTAAATGGAGAGACTTTCAAGTACACCTTGTCACCGACCAAAAATTCCAGGTTTTGCCTTCGTTGGTCAGCGTACGATTTTTGACGACTTTGACTTGTCCTTATTTTCTCTTGTATTTTCTTAATCTTCTCAGTAGTAGTCTGAACAATCTCGGGTCCAATTAATCCTACTTCTCCAGTTTCTACCCAGCAGAGTGGTGTTTTGCACTTTCGCTCATATAACGCCTCGTAAGGAGTCATTCCAATGCTGTTGTGGTGCCCGTTGTTGTAGGCAAATTCTACTAGCGGTAGATGTTTCTCCCAACTTCCCGAGAATTCCAAAATGCATGCCCTCAACATATCCTCGAGCGTTTGAATTGTCCGCTCGGACTGTCCGTCAGTCTGAGGGTGATAAGCTGTGCTGAGTTTCAACTGTGTTCCCATACACTTGTGGAAGCTTTCCCAAAATCTTGACGTAAATTGCGGGTCTCGATCTGACACTATACTTGCAGGTATTCCATGTAATCGTACTATTTCCTTAATGTACAGCTGAGTCAGAGCATGAATCGGTTGCCCTATCTTAATAGGCAAGAAATGTGCCGACTTAGTCGATCCACTATTACCCAAATAGCATCATTTCCTTTGGGACTTCGAGGTAGATTGGTCACAAAATCCATAGTGACGTGGTCCCATTTCCACTCGGGAATGTCCAATGGTTGTAATTTTCCTCCCGGACGCTGATGCTCAATTTTGATACGTTGACAGGTATCGCATTGTGCCACGTACCATGCCACATCCTTTTTCATTCCTGGCCACCAATAAATTTCTCTAAGGTCCTTATACATTTTTGTAGATCCTGGATGTACTGTGTACCTTGCCCGATGAGCTTCTCCTAAGATAACTTGTCTTAGACCTTGATCCCTTGGCACGTATGTTCTTCCTTGAAATCGAAGTATACCATCATGGTAACTGAATTCAGGTGCCTTAACTTGATCGTTCTCGTCTATCCACTGACTTCTTCTTGTGTCTGATTGAAGAGCTGATCTGATTTGATTCACCACATCAGATTGAATTGTTAGATTTGCCAAATATCCTTTGATTGGTTTAGGCTTAACACCTACTGTCAGGTGGCTGAATTCCTCAATCATCATATTAGCCACAATCTCGAAGCTTCTTCGGCTAAGAGCGTCTGCAACTATGTTCGCCTTCCCTGGATGATAGGAAATGGTACAATCATAATCTTTCAAATATTCCATCCATCTTCTTTGTCTCATGTTTAACTCTTTCTGAGAAAATATGTACTTCAAACTCTTATGATCCGTAAAAATCTCAAACTGTACCCCATAGAGATAATGTCTCCATAACTTCAAAGCATAAATTATAGCTGCTAATTCCAAGTCGTGAGTTGGGTAGTTCTGCTCGTGTCTTTTCAGTTGCCGAGATCCGTAGGCGATTACTTTCTCATCTTGCATTAAAACACATCCCAACCCTATCCCAGAAGCATCACTATACACCACAAACTTTCCTGACTCTGTTGGCATTGCTAGAATCGGTGTCGTAGTTAATCGTGCCTTAATCTCTTGAAAACTTTGCTCACATTTATCGTCCCATTCAAATTTAACTTCTTTCTGCGTCAATCGTGTAAGTGGAGCAGATATCTTTGAAAATCCTTCTACAAACCTTCTGTAGTATCTAGCTAGTCCAAGAAAACTTCAAATCTCCCCAATGCTCTTAGGTGCTTGCCACTTTTGAACCGCTTCTATCTTTGCTGGATCGACAGCTATACCTTTTGCAGAAATTATATGTCCAAGAAATGCTACTTGAGTAAGACAAATTCACACTTCGAGAACTTGGCGTACAACTTATGGTCCTTTAAAGTCTGCAAGACTATCCTTAAATGTTCTTCATGATCACTCTCACTTGTAGAGTATATCAAAATGTCATCTATGAACACTATTACGAACTTGTCCAGGTAAGGTCTAAAAGTTCGGTTCATTAAATCCATAAATGCAGTAGGTGCATTGGTCAATCCAAACGGCATCACCAGATATTCATAGTGACCATACCGTGATCGAAATGCAGTCTTGGGTACATCTTCCGACTTGATCTTCATTTGATAGTACCCTGATCGAAGGTCTATCTTAGAAAATACCCTAGCTCCTTGAAGTTGGTCAAACAACTCTTCAATCCTAGGCAACGGGTACTTATTCTTTATGGTTACCTTGTTTAACTGTCGGTAGTCAGTACACATACGTAAGGTACCATCTTTCTTTTTCACGAACAATATCGGAGCTCCCCAGGGTGACACACTTGGTCTGATAAATCCTTTGTCAGTCAAATCCTGTAATTGCTCCTTCAATTCCCTCATCTCAGTTGGGGCTATCTTGTACGGAGGTATGGATATTGGTTGTGTATCTGGTACAAGGTCTATCGAGAATTCAATTTCTCTTTGGGGAGGTAATCCTGGTAATTCCTCGGGAAATACCTCAGGATACTCATTCACGACCCTCACTGATTTCAACTCGAGACTTTTCTTTCCTGATTCGGGTTTGGCTGATTGCAACGTGTGCAAAGTCATGCCATTTTCTCTCTTAATCTTCCTACCTTGACCCTGGAACACAATCCACTCTCCGTTAAGCTTGGGTAAGCTTACGGTCTTACTCTTACAATCTATTTTAGCTTCATGTAGCGATAGGAAATCCATTCCGACAATTATGTCAAAATCTTTAATGTCTAACACCACTAAATTGATCTTAAAACTTTCCCCTCCCATATTAAAAATACACCCACGGCACCCTACCGCAGTTCTTAGAGTTGAACCCATAGGAGTGGCTATTGCCATCTGATAACCCAATTCCCTAGGTTCTAACTTTAAACCTTCTACTGATGCATGCGACACGAATGAATGCGTAGCACGTGGATCTATTAAAGCATGAACTGGAATATTCGAAAAGAACAGTGTACCTTCAATAACTGCAGGATCGGCCTCAGCGTCCTCACAAGTCAGATTGTACACTCGGCCTGGACGAACATTTTGTGCACTTCCACTCGGTGGTTCCATCTTCTGCCTTTTTGAGCAATCTTGCGAGATATGCCCTGGTTGACCACAGTTGTAACACACCACTTTTCCCTGATACTCAACCTGGGGCGTTGCTTTGTTCTTTGGGCAGTTTCTTCCAATGTGGCCTTCTTCACCGCATCCATAGCATTTTACAACACATCTTTTTCCAAAGTGTTTCCTCTTACATCGAGGGCACTTCCCGTCGTCCCTTGGTTGAGTCTTCAAACTGTCTGGTTTACTGCTCTTACTTCCTTCCTCTGTCTTGATTATCTTGGCTCGTGTCAGATTTCTCTCAATGGTCAAAGCTCGGTGCAATGCTTCTTTGTAAGTTTCAATGTCCCATCCACTTAAAACTTGCTGGAGATGTTCTTGTAATCCTGAAACAAACTTTTGTGCCTTCTGACTCTCGTCAGTTTCGTACATGGGCACGTACTTAATCAGTTGAATGAACCGATTATCGTATTGGCTTACAGACATCTCGTCCGTCTGCTTGAGCCTCATAAACTCCCAAATTCTTTCTTCCTTCCAACTCTTAGAAAAGTACTTGGCGTTAAACTCTGCCTTGAATCCTGCCCAGGTATACATTGGTGCATCCTCATCTTCAGCCTCATGCTCCTGTTGTGACCTCATTATTGAACGCTCGGTAGATTGCCACCACCGACCTGCTTCTTCCTCCAACGTGTAGGTTGCACACCTTACCTTTTCCTCTTCACTACACTGGAGATGTTGAAGTAGTTTCTCGGTTTGCTCCAACCAATACTCGGCTGAGCTAGGATCATCACCAATCCTTCCTTTGAACACAGGGGGTCTCAGGTGTCGATACCGCTCCAATGCCATGGTCGTGTGCCGAGTAGGCTCCTCTTGACTCACGTATGTCAGCATATTTTCTAAAAATCACTCCATTCGCTCAAACCGGTCCTCACTGGAGCTCGATTCCCCGACGTATCTTCTGTTCCCTCTTAGGTGATTCCTGCGATCATCCTGATCTTCGGGATTATTTCCTTCTCTTCTCCCACTTTCGTCATGAGCTGCGTCCCGTAGCCTTCGTGTATTCACCATCTGAAGTGAATCACGGAAATAAATTATACTCAAGATAAGATTGTTTCTATACAAAGGGGACAATTTTATTTCTTTATAATATCCCACAAAATAGAACAACTTAGTACAACCGAAAAGGAAAATAGACATAACATCTTATTTTATTTTATATTTACATATCACTTCATCCATCAGCTATCTCTTCGGCCTTGCTCAGTAGTTCTTCGGCCTCCAAATCCATGACTCCTTGTGGTCCCCGTCACTGTCGGATGCTACCGGGGGTCCTTCGTCATCATCTTGGACCTCCTGAGATTCCTCATATGATTCCTCATCAGAGCTAATATCTATGACCTCATTCGCGAGATTTGCAGCAATCTCTGCCTGTTCTTCCTCATCCATAACGTCCTCGAGTAGATCCTGATGTTCGTTCCGCATTCTTGTGCAGAATTCACGTAGAGAGTCGTCTTCCCAGTCCTGCCACAACCATTGCGCAAAAGTCTTCCATTCCCCCTCCAGCTGATCAATAAGAAAACCGATCTGAAACTCTGATAAATCTACCAACTGTCAGTAGCTGGGGGGCACATCATCAATAATTTCCTCCATTGCAAGCAGAAACACATTCATGTCCTCATTTTGCGGGTTTCCTCGAGCTTCGATCCTATTTGTCCAATGCGACAGTAGTACTTGATCCACCATTTTCTACTAATAATACACAAAGATTTTCTCAGAAACCTCAAACAAGTGTTTCCTAAAGTTTTCATATGTCACCTAGAATCCATATCCTTGTTCTAAGTTAACAAACCTAACCGTGCTAAGTTCAATAACCTAGCCTAACCATCCTAGGGTTTTAACCTAGGGCTCTGATACCAATTGTAACACCCCACCCTATACAGGCGTGTCACTATAAGGAAATTCTCAAATTTTTTTTTTTTCGAGTCCGTCACTCGCGGAGCCTGAGAGCACAATCTTCACATGTAGATGAAACACTTGTCACCAAAACTACAGCCGGCACCCGCGGTGATTTCAAGAACAATTTTCACATGCAGATATATATATATCCCGAGAGCCCGAGACATTATAAATACAGCGAAATACTTAACCATCAAAATAACGTGGCCTACCACGTGTTACACACAAGATGTTTCCTACCAACATACATATAACATCGTTACAAAATGTTTACAACACCGAGGTACGATTGTTCATACATATAGCAAAATAAGTTCCTATACTACCAAATGGTACAAAGACTATCACATAAACACCATTGGCTCTCCGGCCTCGTCCTTGACCTCGCAGCTGTCCCTAACTGGAACGTTGAATGTTCCAAGGGCATAACCCAGGTTAGATGATGAAACATCTAAGTGAAGGCATGAAACAGTTTATATAATGCATGAAAGACACATGAGCATGGCATACTAAACGACAACATGCATGACACGTCAAACTTGAGAAATTTCCCTGACATACTTAATCCCCGGGTGCCCTACCGTGTCACTCGGTTACCAGTCCCGGATGCCCTACCGTGTCACCCGATCACTAGTACTGGCCCCGGGTGCCCTACCGTGTCACCCGATCACTAGGACTAACCGTGTCCCATTCCCAAGAAGATCCCGTCCCGCCCTGTATGAACCCAACAATGCAATGAAACTTGACCCCAAACGATATGAAAATTCACACGCAATGCACCAATATTTTAAAGTAAATCAGTTAATGCAATGCAGCGAATGTCGACACGATGTTTATAAGTAAAAGCCTGGTAAAACAATCTAAGTCTAGGAGGGCGAAACCGCTCGCTAGAACTCACCACAAGCATTTAAAAACACTTCCAAGACAATGTAAAGCTAGAATCAAACCACTCACCTCAATTCGGAAAAGTCCGGATTTTGCCTCGAAAAATGTGCCACACCTTGAAAATCGCGTAATCCTTCATCCAACGACCCAATTGACTCCTATTTCATCATTCAAGACCTTTGGAATCAACGTTTCTATTTTTCCATAATTTTCTCTATTTTTATTTATTTTTCAAGCATTTATACCTTCGGAAATTCATTAAAAATACCTAACATCAACTTTTACAAAATATTTTTCCATGATAATTCCTAAAATAATTCTACCTAAATTCTGAAATTAAAAACACACAAAAACCTTACCTCACACACCCTCACGCGCCACCCCAAGGTCCTGCGAGTGGGAGCCACGCACCGCCGCACAGTCTTCTTCTCCGGCTCCGGCGACCTCCAACGCTCTAAATTTCTACAGGACCTTGTAGATCTCTTCAAGGTGACCCCAATGGACCCTTTACTCGTCGAAAAAAGTGGCCGGAGGTGGGTTTAAAACCCAGTTGCAGGTCGCGGCATCGGCAAGCTCGATTTTCCGGCCAACTCCAAAATCACCCACCTATCCTACACCAATCGACTCCAAATGCTCCAGAAATGACCCTCTCGACCTAAGGAACAAAAACCCCTTATCCCTTAAGCTCGATTCAAGCAAAAACACAAGAAATTTCGGCCATTTTTGTTTTTGAAACCCTCGGCCGAGAACCCCCTTTTATACTCGATTTTTTCCCGATTCACCACTCTATCTTGCTCGCCCTTATCCCTTAAGCCCAGATCTAGCCTCTAAACCAATCGAGAAACACCAAATCGAGAGCTAGAACCCTCGAAAGATTCAGCCAAATCGAAAATCTTTTTGGCCATCATTTTCAATCAAATCCAACCCTTTTCCGGCCAATGGGAGCTCCCATCGAGCTCATCATCGTCTGGAGGCTAGCCTAGAGCCTCCGGGCGAGCTGCTCGATGCCCCAGAAGCGACCGCCGGCGGCCGGTCGGTTTCACACCAAGAAATTTTGCAAAAATTGCATTTTAGCCCCCAGCCTTCTTTTAATTGAATTTCCTCCCTTTCTTAGATACCCCTAGACTTTCTAATACTTCCACAACGGCCCTCAAGTTCTGTATTTTCCATTTCCCTTTGGAATTTCTGAAAAACTTACCATCTCGGCCTCCCTCGGGCAGTTTACAAAATCTGCACTTTTGCCCGGACGCTCCTAATTGTGTGCTTTTGACTTCAACTCTTCGGAATCTCTTGATTTTTATCAAATATTGCCCAATTGTGCCATTTCACCTTAATTGGATCATCCTAACTTAGTCATTCGTCTTTTGTTTAAGTTTTGAATATTGCACTTAAGCCCGAAACTATTGTAAATTCCATTTTGATCCCCTAACTTCCAAAACTTCTCTTAATATTTAATACTGGGTATTACAATTTATGTGTCGCACCTGTCGGTTTCCCTCTCTATATAATCGGGGTGGCCGGTCCTTGGTAGGTTAGCTTCATAGTCTTGATCCGTTCTTGGCTTCTTGCTTCTCGCTTTATCTTCGTGATTCTGGTTCCTGTGTGTGGACTCTACTTTGCGTAGAGCTTTCGCTTCCTCTTGGGTGGGTGAACAGATATGGGGTTGGGCTTTGTTGGGGCTTGGTGTTTCTATTCTCAGTATTTCCTGAGTGGTGATTCGGTTGCCCAGATCTGAGCCTTGAACGCCTCTACCGCGACTGTCAGGGAGTTTCTCTATACTTTGTGTATTTTCGAATTTTTTTGTGTTTTCGATTAATACTTGCAGTAACCATCTTTTTTGTAGATCTTCCGCTCATAGTGGATTATGATGGTTGAGCCGAAGCACTATACATCCTTTTGTGCTGCATTGTTAATTTACTTTTCCTTCAGCAACTTTACATTTTACTTTCGGCAACTATCATTCTTCTTAGCAAATTTGTTTTAAGTTTTAATTCTGAAATCAATAGCTTTCTAAAATTTAAAGACAATAAATTTTCTTGCATAAAATTTATTTTACACTTTCTACATATCATTTTCAGTCAAGGTCATAATTATAACATTAAGTGTTCATGGTTTGATAAATGCGAAACTGTTTATAAAATAAAGAAAAGTTTTTGAAAACCCAATTCAGCATCCTCTTGGGTGTCTTTCTTTTCTCACAAGTGGTATAAGAGTAGGTACTGTTATTTACTTTTATGGATTAATAGCTAAGAGTGATCCATGGCTCTCAAGGGGGATTTTGGTGTCATCTTTTCTTAAGCAAATGCTTTCTGAAATACCATCAAAAGCAGTTTCATTTCAAAATCATCCATGGATTTTAATGCGCATTCTGCTTTAAATAAATATGCTTGCTCTAATATTTTGTGTGAGGTTTTTGATAGTGAACACAAGCATATCAAAGAAGATTACATTCAAGAATCTCGAGTTCCATCCACTAGTCAAGAGGAGCATATAGACAAAAAAGAGATAACCATTTCACCTTCTTATGATATAACTGATGTTGTTGATGGCATTAATGAATATGAAAAACTTTTTTCAAATGAATATTTAGAGTAAAGAAGGTATGGGTTCCCAAGGATGAGCTCAAGGCATCTCCAAAATTGGTTTTGGTAGTTAAGAATAAGTCCTTGATGCAAAATGGGTTAGAAAATTCGAGGACTCAAATGATTGGGTACTTTATCTTAGATAGGTTTTATATGTTGTCCATGGGACTTAAAACAATTTAGCTTTGGGAGAAAATGATGTATCTCCCTAGGTAATATATTCTAATCTCGTATCTCTTTAAATTTAAATGTCTTTGTTTATATGGTTTCAACCATGACTGTTTGCCATGATTACGCGTGTGATTAAATATTGATTATTTTTGTTTGCTGATTATTAAAGCCTTGAGGATGAAATCATCTTTCGCTCATCGGTATGAATTGTTTTGGATATGACCTTATGGTGTTAATTGAGGTACGTCTATAGCTGTGAAAATAGGTGCTAAATTATATTGTAGTGTCTTAAATGAACTTGCTCATTGAGTGCTATGTCCTAATGTTTTGATGATGAATTTTTCTATGGGTGTATGATTGATAAAATTCTTGAATTAGCTTGTTCTTCTTCTGGGATTGATGTTTTGGAATGCAATGAAGTTATGCTCATCGTTTTGGATGATCTGTGCATTATAATGAAAATGATTGTTTGTTGACTAAGGTATTTCTATACCTAACTGCATTCATATCTGATTGAATGTTCATGATTTACGTTTAGATAATAAAGTGGAAAATCTTGATGTTTTGATGAGGTGGTAGTCAAATGATTGGCTTGCTTACGATTGTATTAGGTTAAAGGTAATATTGTTCACTGCTTTAAAAATCTTTGTGAGTGACTATGTTTGGTGTGCTTATGAGTGGCACCATTCTATGTATTCAGTTTATGTGATTGAAATTATAAATGCATTAAGTGATAGGTTGATTGAGTTCTCTTGAGTAATGATAGGATCGATCAAGTGATTAAATCTGTTTTTGGATTATTTGAAAATGTTTGGGAAATTTGAAACTTGCTTGAATATGTTTCTTGATTGATTTGGGTACACATGAAGTGTACAAATGTTATATGAGATATGTCTTTGGTGTATGTACATTTCTTGAATTTAAAAATTACATTATAGGATTCTGTATTTTGATTTTACTGCATAAAATTCATATGCTCATGAGTAGCATAGTTCTAATGTGTTGTTAAAACTCAGAGGGTGACACGTGGGTCTCTCGGAGACCCAATTGTTGGTCTCTTCGTGCCACCTCAGGGAGAGATCTCTCCAAGAGACATTTCCCAGAGGGACCTCTTGCCTAGAGGATCTCTTTGAGTGAGGCCTCTCGGGGAGACAGGGTACCACAATTGCCCCCACTCTCTGTTTTTACCTTTAGGTAAATGCGGAGAGTAGGTTCTTCCTGAAAGATCCGCCTCCGCAAGCTCTGTCTTTTCCGTTTCCCGAAGGTCTTCTTATAAATAGGCCCTAGCCGTATGAACCGTTACAAGCTTGCGGTATCCTTAACTACTCTCGCTCTCTCTGGGTTTCTTCTCTCCAAAAGAAAATCCTCCGCAACACTTTTGTCCGAGGGAGTCCTACATCCTTCCGGAAGACTGCAGGTTACCTCCGAAAGAGTTTCCTTTCTTCGATTGAATCTTGTTCCCTCCAGAAGACTCTTTCCCAGAATGGTTCCCTCTTCTCTCTAAGAGATTTCTCTCTCTCTTTAAGAGACTCTTTTCTGCCGTTTTACCGACATAGGATTTTCTCCTTCCCTACTAGTCTTAATCTCCTTAGCCTAACTTAGGCTCATGGCGAGCGCTAAGGTATACCATAGAGAGACCGATGAGAATGGAGTAGTCTGGGCAAAAGGCCTTAAAAGCTTCAGAATCAAACTGCGTCCCATGGTCGGTGTTGAGAATCCGAGGGACACCGAAGCGACAGATTTATCTTTCCATACCATTCCCTCTACCTTCTTCTCAGCTATGGTTGCTAGGGGCTCTACTTCAGCCCACTTCACAAAGTAATTAGTAGCCACCAATCGAAATTTTCTTTGTGCTGACGCCATTGCAAACGGACCCACGATGTCTAACCCCCACTGTACAAATTGCAATGGCTGAAATATTGGCAGGATCGACGAAGGGGGTTGTGCTGTCAAAGGTGCGTGTCTCTAGCATCTGTCACATGTTCGGACTTTTAGGGTTGCGTCTTGTCTCAAGGTTGGCTAAAAAAAACTGGCCCGTAGGATCTTCCCGGCCAAGGCTCACCCTTCGAGGTGCTCCTCGCAATCCCTTCGTGTAGCTCTTCCAGGGCCCGTCCTACTTCTGAGGGTCCAAAACATTTTAGCAGCGGCGTGGAGTACCCTCTCTTATATAGCTCTCTGCCAATTACCGTAAAGCGGGTCGCACTGATCCTGAGCTTCTTAGCCTTTGAAGGTGTTGTTAGGAGCTCTTGATTAAGTAGATATCTCATTGGCCACATCAATGCAATGCATATATCCCTAATTTTCATCTATACTTGGCCGTTGTAAGACCACCATATGAATCGGTCGTCCGAGGGTGTCACGAGCGGAGGTTAGCTTGGACATCGAGTCTACATGTTGGTTGAGGGATCTGTTGATTTGGATTAGCTCAAAGCGTCTGAATTTGTGTGCCAATTCCCTCTCCTTTTGCAGATTATGGAACGACGTTGGGACCCTTACTTCATAAGTCCCTTGAAATTGTTCCACAACTAACTGCGAGTCACTGTGAGCCGTTAGATCAATTGCCTCCAACTTTTTAGCCAGCTTCATCCTCGCTAGCAGCGCTTCGTACTTAGTCGTGTTATTGGAACTGGGAAGGGTGAAACGTAGGGAGTATTCCAACGCCTCCTCGGGGGAGATTGATACCACTCCTGCTCTACTCCATTCGCATTGGACGCCCCGTTTACAAATAACATCCACTCTTTCCTGTGCACCTCTTTTGCTGTTGGGGAGTGATTGCACTCCACTATAAAATCTGCCAATACCTGCCCCTTTATTGCCTTTCTAAGCTCGAAGTTGAGATCATACTCATTGAGTTCAATAGCCTACTTGGTTGGCCTTCCCGAACACTCAGGCTTCTGTAGGATTTGTCTTAATGGTTGATTAGTTAATACTGTCATGGTGTGGGCTTGAAAGTAAGGTCTCAATTTTCTCACTACTGTTATCAGCCCCAGAGCTACCTTTTCAACGTAGAGGTATTGCGACTCTGCTCCCTGCAAAACCTTGCTCACATAATAAACTAGGCTGTCGACTTGTTCCATCTTTCTAACAAGAATTGCGCTTACAACTTGGTGACTGACTCCCAAATATAGGCATAGCCTTTCTCCTGTTTTTAGTCGAGTCAATAGGGGAATCTTCTTTAGGTACTCCTTTAATTATTGAAATGTCTTTTCACATTTGGTAGTGCATTGAAAATCCCGACCCCCCTTTAAGGCCTTGAAGAAAGGGAGGCTGCGTTCGGTGTATTTGGAGAGGAACTTGCTCAGAGCTGTCAACTGACCCATTAGCCTTTGAACCTCTTGTACTGATGAAGGGGACTGCATGTCAATCTCTGCTTGCACCTTTTTTGAGTTGGCCTCTATCCCCCTGTGAGTAATCATGTATCCTAGGAATTTTCTTGATTTCACCCCAAATGCACACTTGTCAAAATTCAAACGCATATTATTCTCCCAGAACACTGCCAAAACTTTCTCCAATTGTTGGGCGTATGACTAGCCTTGCTTACTCTTCACTATCATGTCGTCCACATAGGCCTCCATCTCCTCCCCTAGAAAATCTTTGAATACTTCTTTGACCATTCTTTGATACGTGGCCCATGCATTCTTCAAACCAAAAGGCATCACCTGGTAATAGTACGTCCCATTTTTTGTGATAAAGGTTGTCTTTTTCAGCATCGGGTGGATAGATTCATATCTAATGGTAGCCCGAAAACGCAACCAAAAAACTTTGCACAGTATATCCGGAGGTATCATCAACTAGCCTATCTATTCGGGGGAGTGGGTAGGAGTCTTTCGGACAGGCCTTGTTCAGGTTTGTAAAATCGATGCATACTCACCATTTTCCATTGGCTTTTGTCACCATCATGACATTCGCTAGCCACACGGGGTATTGGACCTCCCTAATGAATCCCGCTTCAAGGAGTTTGTCTACTTCTTCTTCCAGGTACCTCAACCTCTCTGGGGGATTTGTCTTTTCTTCGGTTTGACTGGCCAGGCTTTTGGACGGACATTCAGTCAGTGGGATATGACCTTTGGGTTAATCCGAGGCATGTCGTCCGGCGTCCAAGCAAATACGTCCGCATAAGATCGTAGGCATTTGATGGCCTCTTCTTTCTCCGGACCCTCTAATTGGCTCCCCACATGCACCTTTCTGTCACCATCGTCGGGGTTTAGAGGGTTCCTTCAAGTGTTTCTACTAGCTGGGGCTTGTTAGCTTCGAGAGTCTGCTCACTAATCATTGAAGTCTCCCCTGTTGTCGACTTTGCCTTCCCTTTGGTGCTTTTAGTGGAGCTTACATAACATACTCTGGCTTGCTTTTGGTTTCCCTCACTTGGCGAGATGACTACTCTCATGGCGTTGAGTAGGGATCCCCAAGATCACGTTGTAAGCGGGGGAGAAGGTCTTGACAACCATAAAGCTTACCTGCCTAGTAACCACTTGGGGGTAGCTCCCTAGAGTGACCGGAAGCTGGATCGACCCTACAACGGGAACTGCTTCCCCCGCAAAATTGTATAGCGGTGACGTAACCATCTTGAGTCAGTCGTGTGCGATGTGCATCTTTTCAAAGTAGTTCCAATATAGCAGATTCACAGAGCTCCCATTATCTACCAAGATGCGTTCAATAGGATGTTTAGTAATAATAGGCGAGAACACCAACGGGTCATCATGGGGCAGGAGCACATCTCCTTGGTCCTTGGGTGTGAAGACAATGGGATCTTCGTCCTCTAGCACCTTTTTCACGGAGTCCACATCTTCGTCTTTGGAGTCTTCGGCCATGTTTCCCCCCCCCCCCCCTAAAAATCACACGGATTTTATCCATGGTAGGCTCATTAACTCTTGTCCTCGTACTTGGTCTTGGTTGATTTGTTTGGGGGCTTCCTTCTCTTTTTGCTTGACGGGGTTGTCGATTATCCCTTCTATTCGAGGCATCGTTTCTAGGACGAGGGGGTCTTCTTTGATTACCCCTTCCAAGCCTATCTCTCTTGCCTTGCTGGTTTTTCGGTTTATCCAGTACGAATCGATCAAGCTTCCCATCTCTAATCAGGTGCTCGATCTGGTTACTCAACTCCTGGCACTGCTCCGTACTATGGCTTGGGGATTCGTGAAACTTGCAAAAGGCTTCCATATTCCTCCCCAGGAGCTCCTTGGAATGAGGAGGAAAGTTGTTGAGCCCCATGTGTGCAATGGAGGAAAGGATCGCCGACCTAGGCTCGCTAAGGGGAGTGAAACTTCGGAACTACACCTTTGCAGGCTCTTCCCTTCTCTGTGTTCTTACCGCCCCATTTTACTCTGAGTCTCTTGGTCTTCCTCTTCCTTTCACCTCCCAGGCATCCAAAATTTCCATCTGAACAATGAATTGCTCCGCTCGGGCGAATAAATCAGTCATGGAGCCGGGCTCAGAAAGGGCCAGGGATCTCCTGAGTGGCGCGTAGGTAGTCCCATTGAGCAAAGCCGATGCTGCCAACCCAACCGAGAGATCTCTTACTTCTTGGGTGGTGGCTCTAAACCCCTCTATATATTGTTTCAACTGTTCGCACACAATGTGTAACACCCGGTGTTACAGGTGTTAAAAGAATAGGAAAGAAAGTGAGAAAAATTCCAAAAAAATGCCCTTGAGAAGGTGTTGAATCCTTGAGATTGAGGGTGCCCTATGAGAGGGACATTTTGATAATTTGGATAGCGAAGTCCAATAAAGGGTAATTTGGTACATTGGAGATAATTCCAAGGTGAAATTGAATATGGAAGTGAATTAGTTCCCATTTTGCATTATGTGGAAATAAATGAGATTGAAAATTCACAAATGGTGTTTTGGTAATTTTGGAGAGAAATTCCATAAAGGAATTAATTATGAGAAAAGGAGGAAATTAATTATGGGAGTGGAAATAATTAATTGGTATATTTATATGGGGGTGCCACATGGATGGCTTAGATTTAGTCTTGGAAGCCAAGGTTGGTGGCATGGAGTGACACTTGGCAAAGTGGTGTCCAAGATAAATGAAGATGAAATTAATTGCAAAAGAAATTGGAATATGGTCATTCTTGCAATTAATGGGAGACATGATTATGTTGCATAAAAAGGAAAATGCAAAAGAAATGAAAAATGGTCAAGCATTAATGATGGAAAATGGACCCATTAAATTAAATGGGAAAGAAATTATACATGTCTCTAAAGTGGTCACTCATGTGATAGGGTGAAATTAGTCAAATTAAATATATGAGAAATGGCTAATTTTGGTATTGGAAGACTACATGATCCAATGGTTGGGATCAAGCCTTGAAATATGGGGATTTAATAAATTAGAAAAGCCTTGAATTATGTCTTTCAAGGTTGATGGCATGAAAATTTCTCAAATTAAATAAATAGAAAAGAAAATCTATTTATGGAAAGGAAGACTTGATCCAAGGGTGGAGATTTAGTCTTAAAAATCTAATGGTTGAGATGATTCAAGAGAAGTGGCATGGATTGCCACATGTAAAGGGATTTTAATGGTTGAGATCTAGTCTTCAAAGTAAAAGAAATCTAATGGTGGAGATTAAAGAAGACAAGAGCACATGGATTGTGCTTGTTATGGAAGGCTAGGATGTATTCTTCCAACTTAAGTGAAATCCTAGGGCTAAGATTTATTCTTGCCATGGATATAAAATAAATGAATTAAAGGGGAATTTTGGCTATATAAAGGGAGGTAGAGAAGAAGACTAAGCTTTTTGGCCAAATGCTTAGAGGAAGAAAGGAAAGAATGGAGAAGAAAGGAAGAAGGAAATGAAGAATGCAAAGGTAAGGTCTCTACCTTATAGTAATAAAGAGAAATCCTTTATCTTTCTTGTATGATGGCTTAGCTACCTTATGTTTTTTTTTAAGGGGTTTCTTGAGAAAGAGCAAAGGTTGAAAGCAATGAAGGCCTTGAAGTTAAAGCATGTGGAAACTTCAAAGAATGGAAAAAGGTAAGGGATAGCCCCATGGGATGGTGGCTTGCAAGTTGTAAGTATGATGCATGATTTCTATGTGTGCATTGGCATGTGTTTGTGCTAGGACCTATGGCCATGAGGTTGAGTGGGGTAGGGTAGATTAAAGCCTCAAACCAAGGTGGTTGTGAGGATGTGGAAGCCCTAACCATGTTGCATACATGCATTGGCATCACATTTATTTTCATGTTCATACTATTGTCATTGCACCCTTATTGAGCTTAATAGCTCATGAGGTTTTTATCCTCACCATGTAGGTATCTCATGTGCAAGAAGGAAGGGATCTTGGAAGGTTAAGCATACTTGATGAAATGAAGACCCTAAGGAACTCATGTAATTTAGCTTGGGTTTTGGAAGCCTAAGCATGTTGTAAATTACTTTTATTTTTTTGATGTATGATGTAGCAAATATATTGTAAAGCTACATTCTTAATAAAAGGGGATTTAAGCATCAAGGGGTTGTGTAAGCTTTGTTACAAATTAGTGAATGGTTGATGTGTGTTGTGGAAGCATCAAGAATTTTGTTTAAGCCTTATTTGTGGAGAGATAAAGGTAAATTTGAAGAAAAGTGAGGTATTTTATTTATTTTAATTTCTAGAAAAAAAAAAGAGAAATTGGGTTTGGAAGCCCCAAGAGAAAAAAAAAAAAAAGGAAGAAGAGAAAAAAAAAAAGGGGCAGCAGTGGGCTGCTGCATCAGCAGCAGGCCGCAGGCGGCCAGCCGGGCAGGGCAGGCGCGCGCGGCCAGCTCGCGCGGCCGCGGGCTGCGGCTGCCCCAGGCAGCGCACGACCGGGCCCAGGGAGGGCCCAGCCGGCCGTGGGGCCCGCGCGCGAAAAAAAAAAAAGAAAAAAAAAAGGGAAATTTTTTTCAAAAATTAGGGGAATAAAAGGGGAAATAATAGGGCCCAATTTTGGGAGATTTTGGGCTATAGAAGAAATTATAAAATCCCCGAAGGAGTCCCCGAGCGATGAAATGTTGGAAAAATTGGAGGATTTTTCCGAGTATGAGTTTTCCCCTTAGTTTAGCCCGGCGTTAAGAAGCATCTTGAAGCCCTTGGGCGGTGTAGCGGGTTATTTCTTCATTCATAAGAAACTCGCGAGGTCCTAGGGTGTTTATGGATCCTGGGTAAACGAAGGGCCAGACGAAGCCTAGTTCCCACCTAGGGCGTTTCTTCTTGAAACATAGTCCGCCCTTCATCTCAGACCGGGCAGGTGAACAGTTCGGGTAATTGTTCACGAGTAACTCCCGTAAGTGGGAGCGGGGCGTTACACAATGTACCGCACAAGGTCATAATTAAAACATTAAGTGTTCATGGTTTGATAAAGTAAAAACTATTTTATTCAAAGTATTTATAAAATCAAGGCAATTCACCCTTCTTTTCAGTGTCTTATCTTTTCTCACAAGTGGTATCAGAGCAGGTACTCTTATTTACTTTTCTAGCTTAACAGCTAAGAGTGATCGATGGCTCTCAAGGGGGGATTTTGGTGTCATCTCTTCTTATGCAAATGCTTTCTAAAATACCATGAAAAACAGTTTCATTTCAAAATCATCCAAGGATTTGAATGTGCATTCTCCTTTAAATAAATCAACTAGCTCTAATCTTTTGTGTGAGGTTTTTGATGGTGAACACAAGGATATCAAAGAAGATTACCTTTAGGAATCTCGAGTTCCATCCACCAATTAAAAGGAGCATATAAAAGAAGAAGAGGTAACCATTTCACGTTCTTATGATATAACTGATGCTATTGATAGGATTATTGAATATGAAAAACTTTTTTCAAATGAATATTTGGAATAAATAAGGCATGGGTTCTCAAGGATGAGATCAAGGTAGCTCCAAAAATGGTTTTGGTAGTTAAGAATAAGTCTTTGATATAAAAATAGGTTAGAACATTCAAGGACTCAAATGATTGGGTACTTTATCTTAGATAGGTTTTATGTGCAGTCCATGGGACTTAAAAGAATTCAGCTTTGGGAGAAAATGATGTATCTCCCCAGTTAATATATTCTAATCTCTTTAAATTTATCGTCACCGCCTCTTATCTGTCGCGTCCTCGTCGTCCTCAGCTGTTAGTGTAGGTGCTCTAGACCCAATCAGATTGGGCATGTTGTACACTGACAATTGTAATCATGTTATTATTTGAATAAGGAGTTGTTCAAATTCACAAGAAGTCATTCTATTAGTTTCTTGTTATTATTGTAATAACCGAATGAAACTAGATAGAAGTCCATATGATGTATACTGTGATTAATCTATAAAGATGTGAGATGATGCATCACAGTTTCTAGACATCATTAAACGTCCCAAGTCGTAGCGATGTCAAGAATGGACATTGACAATTACGGTAAGACTTGTATGTGCTATGTATTTGCTATGTGATAGCAATGGGGGTCTCACACTCATAGGCATGGGGATGCCTAGACAAGTACATAGGTGACCAATGTTGGAGAACGTGTCACTGGACATGACTCGCCATGAGAATCCATTTTGGTTATATGTTGATGGAATTCTTATACGAGATGGGTGTAACTAATCCTTGGACCTGAGGTTGTCACGGTTATCTCATAAGAAGACCGATATGTTTTGACATCGTTTCGATGGGCCTAGATAAAGGTTGCACGTGGGCGATCGTTGGGCATATCGTGAGGCTTATGGAGATGGGTGCATAACCAAGATGGGACTCGTCTATCCCTTGATAGAAGATGATGTATCTAAGGCGCCTTCGGTGGATATTCACTTTAAATCCATGGCCATGGTAAAAGAGATCAATAAGGAGTTATTGATTTACTTTCTATTAAGTGAAGATATCCGGAAGATCGAAGAAAACTCATGTGATCATTATCAAGCAACACATCGCCATACTTGAGATCACATAAGATATATTGACGAGAGGATCGAATTACACGGTAACCATGCTCGTGAAAGGTTATTTGCGGATTATGAATCCTTCTGAATAATTGGGTAGGCATGATGCCTTGCTAGAGGCCAATCTTGTCTTATGTGTTTGTACCGACACATTGCCAACATATTCGAAAGCCTAATGAGTCATACGCAATAGGCACGGTCCCTGGCTTAAACCAGGAGAGTGGACGTATGGTTAAGTGGGACACTTCGGCAAGAAGTTTTGCCGTCGTAGGTTCTCACGGAAAAAGAACAAATAGACGTAATGACGTCGATATGACGAGGAGTCGTCATAATGGAAAGAGTTTCCTAAAAATAGCAATTGATTCAATTAGAAAGTAGTTTCTAACTTAATGATTAAATTAGAAAAGAAGTTTCTAATTTAATAATTTGGGCTTAATTTAATACTTGGGCTAAATAAAGTATTTGGGCCAAATATTAAATTAAATTAAATATTTGGGCTAAATTAGATTTGGGTCAAATATTAAATAATAAATATTATATTTGGGCTAAATTAGATTTGGGCCAAATATTAAATATTAAATATTTGGGCTTAAATTAGATTTGGGCCAAATATTAAATATTAAATATTTGGGCTTAAATTAGATTTGGGCCAAATATTTTATAAATGGATTTGGGCCACTTTAATCTCTAGTTGGACTAGGATTAATGGGCTAGCCCAATCCATATCCATTAGGGTTTGGTGTAACGCCCCGCTCCCACCTACGGGTGTTACTCACGAATAGCCAACTTACTATTCACAAGCTAGGGCAAAGATGAAGAGACGGCTACGTTTCAACTGGAAACGACCTAGGTGGGAACTAGGCTTTGCCCTCTCTTCGCTCCGCTCGAGGGTTCGGGAATTATCGATCGACCTATTAAACCCGAAACCTCGCAATCGTCACCCCTTCCTGAGCTCTTTAATGAAGGGCTAAGGGTGACTTACCAGGATCGAAAAGGAATTTAAGCTAACTCTCTAGCTTAAAATAATTTATGGCATAACGCCTTAATTATAAGAAAATAGGTTTTTCTTATCTTTGCCCCAACCATTAACCCATTTATTTCATTTCCAATTCCTTTAGAAAATATTTAGGTTAATCTTCCTTTAGAAAAATCTAAATAAAATTTTCCTCATTAAAGCTCCATTAATTTTTCCCTTTAATTTATTTCAAAATTTCCATAATTTTCCAATCATTAGGAAAATAATTTTTGAAATACAATTCTCAAGCATCCTCATCCAATTTCAAAATTTAAGGAAAATAGCTCATTATTTAATTTCCCAAAATATAGAAATTTTTCCCACAATTGCCTCAAATTTACATTAATTTAAGAAAATTAATTTAGAGGCTAAATACTCATTTAATTATTTATTTATTTAAATTATTTCAAAATTTCACAATTTATCAGAAATAATTAAATAACACAAAAAAATATAAAAAAAAAAAAAACAAAAAAGAACTTCACAGCAGCCACAGGGGGGGCGCGCAGCAGCAGCCGCGCCCCCCAGCGCGCGCGCTGGCCGCGCAGGCCCCGCGCGCGGGCCGCGCGCGGCCGCGCCAGCGCGCCCAGGCGCGCCTTGGCCGGCCAGCTCACTGCCTGGCCATTTTTTTTTTTCCCAAAAAAATATATATATTTTTTTAAATAAAACCATAATTTCCAGAATACATTTCCATATCAAGGGGCTTCCAAAACACTCAAGTTTACCCCCTTTTAACCACATTTACATACAATCCAAGTTTAACAAAATAATACAACACAAAAATACAAACTACATAACCATTACACATAGTTTTCCTCTTTGATTCAATACCTTCACCCTTGCAAAACTCCCTTTCCCTTGGATGTTTCTCCACCTACATTGAGGTCAAAGGACCTTATGAGCCAATGCTCAGTAAGGGTGCTATGCAAATGTAAATGAAGTATGAGAAACATAACATGTAATGCAATGCAATGCATATCAAGGGTAGTTCTCCATGCCTTCATAACCACTTAGGTTAAGGCACCAACCAACCCCTCACTCCCCTCACAAGTCCTCCTTATGGCCATAGGTCCACTTGGGCACAAAACATGCAAAGAACCATCATATGCAACTCATTCATACATGTACAAATGCAAGCAAAACCCCTCCACTTGGGGCTATCCCTTACCTTGTTTCCTTGAAGCTTTACACTCTCACAAGCCAAGAATCCTCTTAGACTTTGTAGCTTCAACACCTCCACAAGCTAATACTCACCCTTAAAGAAAAATAATAAAAGAGACTTTAGCTCTTAAACACATGCCTTAAACTATAACAAAAGAGAAAACTAGATTACCTTTTGCTAGACTTTCTCTTCCTTCTCTAGACTTCCTTGCCTTCTTACTTGCCTTCTTGCTTCTCTACTTCACAAATGGGAAAAAGCTTGGAACTAATTTCTCACTTCCTATTTATAGAGTTTTCTTCTTAATCCATGCCAATTCTCAAGATCACATCCTAGCCATTGATTTTTTTCTTATTTCAAGAGACCTAATCTCTACCTTTGAACATTAGCACAATCCTTGTGCTTCTCCCAAGTTAAATCCTAACCCTTGATTTTAGGAGAACTCTTGCCTAGATACAAAGGAAACACAAATCCAAGAGACTTATCTTGTTAAATCTCCTCCATTGATCTCTCTTTGGAGACTAAATCTCCTCCCTTGGATCAATCCCAATCTTCCATAATTCTCCATTTTCCAATTAATTAAATTATGACTAATTTCCAAGATTGACTGATTTCCCAAATTTGCATTTAATTTAAATCCACAACTTTTCAAGCATTTAATGGAGACTTAATTAATTTCTTTTCGATTTAATTTTTAAAGCTCTTGAAAGACATAATCTAATTTCTTTAGCATTTATTTAAATCCACCATTTTCCAACATTAATGCTTGACAAATTTCTTTTTATTATTGATTTTCTTTTTAATTTTCTCCATCATGGCTCTCATTAATGCTTGAGAGACTAATTTCTTTTTCCTTTTTCATTTATTAAATATCCCTCTTGGTTCACAAGATCATGCCATGTGTCACCAAATTCTCTCAATTAAATAAATCTTTATTCTCCAAATTAAATTAAATCTCTTCCATAAGAACTTGCCAAGTGTCATCAATCTAACCATACTTGGTTTTCCAATTTAATTCCTAATTATCTATGCACTTAATCAAGAATTAAATTCTCCAACATTTATTCTCCAATATAAATAATTTCTCCAAAAATAATTTATCTTCCTTTGGGATGAAATTCCAAATTACCATTTTGCCCCTCACAAGACATCCAATATTTCATGGCATTTTCTTTAATTCAAGGGCAATTTTGGAATTTTTCATAGACTAAAATTCTCTTAATTGACAAAATTTATCATGACTCGTTAAGGGTATTACATTTGGGAAACCCTAGGAGGTTGCCTCCCTATATATAGCCTTTTATGGGATGCCCAAATTAAGCCATTTTTATTTTGTTGGTTTTCAAGAGTTGAAAATCGATTCTTTTACCGTCCATACACAAGCCGCGCAAAGGAGAAGGAGCTAGCACTCCTATTCCGCTCTCCTTGCCAACGGACGCGTGCCGCGTATCACGAGTTAGAGGCCGGACGTTTGGACGGCTCGAATCCGCGAACGACTCGATAATCTAAATGTTAGATTTCTTTATTTGTTTGTGAATGATTTAATTTCGACGTTGATCCAATCGCCGGGATCGAGGTAAGGTTCAAAATTTTGAACTACGCTGCTTGCCCCGTAGCGATCTTGCTTTACTTTCATCAGCGTCATCGTCGCTGCCCCCGTCCTCGCCGTCGAGCTCCATCTCCGCTGCGGCAAGCTCCATCTGTCGTAACCTCTCTCTCTCTCTCTCTCTCTCTCTCTCTCTCTCTCTCCCGTCTCCCTTCTCTCTATGTGGTTATTGGGGCATTTGCTCCGTTTTTGTTTTTTGTTTTTATTTTATTTTATTTTTCTTTTCTATTTAATATTTATATATAATTATAGATTTATATTTAGTTTTATTATTAATTATATATATTCTATAATATTTCCAAAAAATCCACTTAGCTGTTTGCTTATAGTATTGATTGTATGACTAATTAAAATCTTATTTATTAATTACAATAATTTATTTCTCATGCTTAATTCTATATATTATTGATTTATGTTGCATTATTAATATTTTTCAACTTTGATTTAGTTAAAAATAACATCAAATTATATCACAAAGTTTAAAAAATAAAAAAAATAGCAGTTTTCTTAAGCGCCGCCTAGGCCCCGCCTAGGCGCTCTAGGCGCTAGGCCCCAGCCTGGCGCCCGACTAGCGCCTAGCGCCTTTTAGAACACTGTTTGAATGGAAGTTTGGTTTGTTTGATGATATCAACATCCTCTAGAGTTTTGTAAAGCTCAACTGTGCATGTTGGTATAAATATTTGGGTCAGTAAAGGGCATCCCTAGTGCACAAGACTCCACACTTGAGGGTTGGGGAGGGTTGTCTATATATGTGGCCTTACCCTTGCTTTTGCAAGGGGGCTGTTTGCTCAACTTGGACCTATGACCTTCCAATCATAGAGTAGTGACCTTACAAATTGTATTTAGGCTTGTGACTTAAATGGACTTCCAAATTGCTTTTAGGTTTGTGATTCTAAGACCTTGGTTCCAGTTTTTTCATCATTCTATGAAGTTACTAATTTAATCTTTGGAACAAGTTCTTTTTATGTAATTTATCTCCATAATATGCTATCAATTTATGATTTTAAAGCACTGTCAAATTTTCTGGTATACTTATTTCAAGTTGATTAGCATCTCCAAGGCTTGTCTTCACCCTTGGGACAGGGAAGTAGAGAAAAGATTGAAATGAAAAATATAAGCCAAGGATTCTTCACTTTCTGTCCATTCTTAAATCAGATACTTTGTGTTAATATTTTGTTTGTTTGTTTGTTTTAATTGATAGGCGAGAACTGGCCAAGGAGGTAGTCGAATTGTTGACAGCCGCTGCAGGTGGAGCTAAATCTTTGATTGATGCCAGCGACCGACTAATATTATATGTTGAAATAGCCCGTCTTTTTGGAAATTTAGGATATCACCGAAAAGCTGCTTTTTTCTCAAGGCAAGTAGCACATCTGTACTTCCAACAAGAAAATAGAGAGGCTGCTACCAGGGCCATGCAAGTGTTGGCAATGACGACAGAAGCATATCGTGTTCAAAGCAGAGCATCTATTCCTAAAAGTTCTCTTCCAAATGTGAGTGAGCAAAGAATAGTTTGGCATCTATGATTATGCTCAGGCATTATTAGTTGATGATAACTACAAAAACACCTATGATTGTGTTGTTATTATGTATTAGTTGATGAACTAGTAAGTAGTAACTGCTGTATCATGATATCTGTTCACTTGCCATGGTTGCTGCTTGTTGATAGCTAATGTAGATTATTAATTTACCATTACTCTCTCTCTCTCTCTCTCTCTCCTATTTCTTTTGTACTTGTAGGGCATTTCAATCTCTGATGGACATCAAAAGTGTTAATTATTTTAGAACTTCATAATTCTAGTGTAGGGTTTTAGTTATTCAGGGATCTTATGTTTCTGTTTCCTTAATTTAGCTTCTGAGTTTAGTAAGGATTAGGAATGTTTGATTTTTGCTTCCCATTTTATCTAGGATTCCTAGTTTGGTAGGGATTTGTGAGTTTATAAGTACCTCATGAGTGTAAGGAGTTTTCAGATTTGGGTTATTGATTACTGAAACAAAATCTGGATTCTTTCCTTGGATATATTCCCTCTTCCTCCCAGATTCTTCTCTTCTGCTTCTCTTTCTTTCTTCTCTTCTCTGTTTTGTCTTTTTCCTCTCCTCTCCTTTCCTTATCATGTCTACTTCTCTTCTCTTCCCTGTATTTTCTTCTCCTTCTCCTCCACCTTTCTTCCTCTTTCTCTTATTCCTTGGTTATGTGTGCTTTTGTTATCTTATCATCAGCAACATGCCAGCACTTGCAAGGTTACTTATACCAGTATGTCTTGGAAATGTTTTGGATGAGAGAATTGATAAGACTATGGTTTCCTGATTGAGAACATGCGACCATGCATTTGGATATGGAAAGGATGCCAACTCTAATTCCCATTATCAAGTAATCTATGGATTTAATAAACACAGTACTATGGTATCAGCCAAATTAAAGTTCATTTTGACTTTAAATTGATGATTACATCAAATCAAGGAGAAGAAAACCTCTAGTTTTGCACCAAATGAATTAGCAATAACCTTTTCTTTTAAGATAAATAACAATGTAGATGAAGAAGAACTGCTGAAAAGGGGTTGAAATCATAAAGAATTAAAACACTACAAATTACAACAACTCATCCAGGAAATAAATTTAAGAAAAGGAAAAAAAGAGTGAACATATCGAAAGAAAACATCTAGAGGATTATATGATGGGAGAACTTTGCAAATCTGTTACCAAATAACATCCTTATTTACACATTTGAGCTTATCACAATGTGGTTGAAGTGATCTCCTAAGACCAGATAATGTGCCCCCGAGTATGATTGATAACCCAGTGTTCTGTACCAACTACATTTAATATTGTAGGGATGAGATAAGAGTTATCCATGCAAGTCTAATAGTATCACATGGTGCAAGCATTGATATTACAATGCTAGTCACAAAAATGCTAGATGTTCTACTATGCACAGTCTTTTGTTTAGTAATTAAGCTGATGAGTTGTGGGGTAACTCTTCTTGTAGCTTGACAATAATCAATTTTTAATATTAAGGTTCTCCATTTTTTTATTTTGAATATTCTATGAACTCATCTGTACGGGAAATGAATAATGCAAGTCCAGGAAATATTCTGGCATAGTGCTTATTTTATCTAGTAATTAATCGAAGAATAGTATCTTTACATGATTGGGAACTAAAAATTAGGGATGGATGGTAGGTTCTGGCTTGGTTCACTTTAATTTATTTTAGGCTTCGTGATTTTTTCAAATTATGTTTCTGGAAAGGAAATTTTAAACTGTGTTGACTGCAATTAAAAAACTCTCATATTTCTAACTTTTCAGTTTTTTTCCTTGTTGTACTCTATATGTACCATACGAAACAAGATCAATTCATGCTGATGCTGGGAAAGTACATCATCATTCCATAGTCTCACTATTTGAGTCACAGTGGAGCACATTGCAGATGGTTGTGCTAAGAGAGATCCTGCTATCTGCTGTCCGAGCTGGAGATCCTCTTGCTCATGGAGTGCAGCTGCACAACTTCTTCGATCCTACTATCCTCTAATTACTCCAACTGGACAAAATGGTCTTGCAAGTGCACTTGCAAATTCTGCAGAAAGGCTTCCTTCAGGAACTTCCTGTGCTGATCCTTCCTTACCTTTTATCAGGTACTTTGTTGGTGTTGAATATTGTTTTTCTAAATGAGAACCAGGATAGACTGATCTCAAGTTATTTTCTTAATTAACTAAGATGATTCTTTATTTCATCCAGGGGCACAAGGTACTTTCTTAACTTCTTATATTGGTTCTTCTGTGTATAAGCAAAGATTGCATTTATCCTCCAAAGTGTCCAAAGCGAATCCAATGGAAAAAAGTAATTAAACAGTTGACCAACACAAGTACGACATGTTCTCTAAGTTCTTGTGGTTTTATGGCTATTGCTATGTTAAAGGCTACAGCTACAAATGACTCCTATATGAGTTGGATTCCTATGTGCTTAAAAAAAATTGCCTGCATTCTATAAGAGGATATAAAGAATTTGCTAATACATGATTTGTGTGTGAAAGGCAATTGTGAGGAATAACTTGCATGTTGGTTAGTTCCTAGTGGTCTTAAACTTACTAATGTAAAATGGAGGTCTATAATTCATATAGCCAACCCCTTCTAGTGGTATTAAGGCCTGTTATTGTTGTTGTAATTTTGTTGTAACATGAAGGAACACAAGGGAGATTTATGCTTTTGCAGAGACTTCACATGAAATAGCCGTTTTGCAAGCCTTGGTAGCAACAATAAGATTGCTTCAATGTAACTAGAAGTTCACAGATTCTGGAAATAGCTTTGTTGAAAAAAAACTAAGGTAAAGCTGCATACAATCTCTCCCTTGACCCTTGCAAAGATGGGAATCTTGTGCACCCAAGCACACTCTAAAGGCTTGACATGAAATTATATCCTTTATTGTCTGAAATGTTCTACATTTTCCAAAATTTTCAAGCCTCTTCAAGATAAGAGTTAGCTAAGACGTGCTACTAGATATACTGGTGGGGATGGTCATGGGTCCATTGCAATCATTTCAACCCCATATTTATGGTGGAGGAAGCAAGCCATATGAAACAATAATTTTTGTTGAAGAATTCTCCCATAATCTTGTTCCATCAATGGGTATTACAATATATAGGAATAATGGTCATTAAGATCCCTTTATTCTAGGAATACACAGATAGGAAACTACTGAACATAGAATAGAAAATACCAAATATAAAACAGAAAGTTGACTTAAATCTAATCCCGTAAAATCAGGAATTATTCTGGGAATTATTCTAGGATCCTAACAAGCTGATACCCCAAGGAACATGGTCATTAGGGCTAAAACTTCATTAGTGGGGTGACTGCACATTGACAATGGAGTAGTCATGCATATAGTCAGAAGCAGCATTTGTATTGTTAAATCATGGAGATCATGCAATCATGACACAAGTCACACGGTGTAAGTGATAAACTCAGGCCTCGCATATTCTTCATCTTTGAACAATCTCTCTTTAGAACCAATCAAGGTAAGGATCCTTTGTAGTGGAGGATCTGTTCTTGAGAAACTCCTAATTCCAGCCTCCATTCCATAATCTGTTCTTGACGAACTCCTAATTCCAGCCTCCATTCCATAAAACCTTGAAGCTCCTGCATGAAGGAGTCCCTAAGCCCTATCTCAGCTGACGTTACTAAAGCCATTTGAGTTACTAAAGACATGGGATCCTTTGGAGCGGCTCCCATCATAGTTAGCAGTGGCATATGGGACCCATCAAACGTGTATGAGATGGGTGGAGAATTCCTATGACCTAACCAAATGGGGTGGTGAGTATTTTTATAACATGTGCAATGGTTGGGCAGAGAGATCTTGCTAAACTGAGGGGTGCCTAGACTAGTCCAATCAATAACACATAGCGTATTATTATTATTGCAAGTTATGTAAACAAGCTCAAAAATTAGAGACATGGAGATAGGCTCGATGCCTGGGGGGACAACTCATGGAGCCGTTCACTTGCTCAAGCTAAGCTGAAGGACTTGATAGCTTAGAGTGATACAAGCACTCACAATTGGAACTAAGAATCACAATTGGAAGTAAGAATCACAATTGGAAGTAAGAATGTTATTTTTAAAATTCTCTGAGAACATTTAGAGGTTTTAGAAACAGGAGAGCCACATTATATAATTGTTCATGAGCTACGCAGCCCTCTAACTGTTATTTCTTGATGTTTCTTTTCTTATGTGGTCTTCCCATTAGACTATGGTTTTTGTCTCTATGTGTGTGTGTGTGTCTACCTTTCCCTAAAGCTTTTTCTTCTTGCTCCCCATGCCCAATTTTATGTGCAAAATCAGATAAATATAAATATTCATAGAATTTAAACAAAATGATAGTACTGAAAAGCTCTGCTCCTGAAACAGTCCCATCTCAGAAATTCCTAAATCGTGTTACAAACGACTTTTTCTAAAACCTTGAAATATTTTCTTTTTGTCAAACATCAGAGCATTCACTTTTTCTCGTACCCCCCAAATATTTAAGAATTAGATGTATGTGCTGGTATTTGTGAGGTGTGTATCTGCTTTAGAATGCTGGGGCTTTACTCAAGATTCCAATCCTACCAAAACATGTTTGGTTAATGCTTTTCCTTTTCTTTTTTTTTTTCTCAAAAAAATCTGCTTCTGACGATGAAGTGCCATGCAGTTTCCTGAGACTAATAAATTTTAATTTCAAGAATGAATGAAAGTCCTTGCCTTTGTCCCAAATATCCAATTCTATCGCCCAGGTTCCTATTTGATCCAATGGTTACTATAAATTCGTAGTTAGGAGTATCCTTTCACATGCATTTTTCAATGATTTAGTATTATTTTGTCCACTGTTTTAATCCTTCTAGATTGCATTCTTTTCCTCTCCACTTCTTACAAATGGACATTGTAAAACGCCATCCAACAAGAGAAGATTGGTGGGCATGATCAGCTCCCTCTAGACCATTTACTTATACACCATTCAGCAAGAGAGGGACAAATCATACCAGTAAGCAGGAACTGATCTGGGTTGTTGGAGAGCCAGTCCAGGTGTTGGTGGAATTGGCCAACCCTTGTGGCTTTGATTTAATGGTGGATAGTATCTATCTGTCGGTGCATTCTGGAAACTTTGATGCTTTTCCTATCAGTGTAAATCTTCCACCTAATTCTTCAAAGGTGATCACCTTATCAGGCATTCCAACTAAAGTTGGACCAGTGACAATTCATGGATTCATAGTTCATTGTTTTGACGTTATTACCGAGCACCTTTTCAAGGATGTAGACAACTTGCTACTTGGAGCAGCACAAGGGTGCTCTCTGACCCTTTCCGCTGCTGTGGATCTGAAAAGTTGAAAAATGTCTCAGTTCCAAATATTTCAGTGGTACCCCCATTACCATTGCTAGTGTCACATGTTGTAGGAGGAGACGGGGCTATAATTTTATATGAAGGTGAGATTCGTGATTTGTAGATCAGTTTGGCCAATGCTGGGACACTTCCAGTTGAGCAGGCACATGTTTCTTTGTCAGGAAAAAACCAAGACTCTGTTTTATCCATCCCGTATGAAACTTTAAAAGGTGCTCTTCCCCTAAAACCTGGTGCCGAAGTGACAATACCAGTAACCTTAAAAGCCTGGCAGCTTGGTTTGGTGGATAGTGACACTGCTAGCAAAAATTTATCTGGAAGCACAGGGAGGCAAGCTAAGGATGGAAGCAGCCCAATGCTGTTAATTCATTATGTAGGTAATTTTTCAGCCATAAATGTTGGTGAAAATTTTCAGCTCATTACTCTGTTTTGTACTAAATGATATTGTTTAACTCTTGTAATCTTGTGTTTACTAGTCTATTCATTCTCTATTTGTAAGCCACATACCATTATTCAAGAATCATGACATACGATCTACCAATTAAGTTGTATACATACATATAATTGTGCTTTTAGATTTTAGTGCTTGTGTGTTTGTTTATTCTTATATTATATAATATAATAGATTTGTGCAAGTATTCATTGGATTTTGTTTTCTTAACTACCCAGTTTTATATGTGTTCTCCCACTAAACTCCAGTGTTGTTCCCTCAATTGAGAGAAGGGGGAAAAAAGAACCAGTTTTCTACCTGTTACAAGTTTGGTGTACCCAACCTATTTAGAATTTACAGGAAAAAGAAAAACCTATTTAGAAACCCAAGCCCAACCCTTAATTTCCTTTCACTTTTTAGCCCTTAAGCCCTACCCATCATGTGTTATTCTATGAGACCCAATAGCCCTTGTAACTTATCCCTTCTGGTCTATTTGAATCTCGCCATTACCAATTCTATAAACACGTAGTTCTTGACTTACAAACAGGTTGCTTCTTTCCTTTCATATGGTTTGAATCTCTGTTTGCTAAATTAGTGTTAATTTATTATGTGCTTTTTGTAGCTTTATTTGCTTTCTTTAGCCATATTTGCCTCACATTAATTTACTTTTGCATGTTGGTTAGTTCCCAGTGGACTTAAACTTACTAATGTACCGGATAATATTTATTATGTGGTTGCTAAGGAGAGCCACCGATGATCTCTATGATGCTTTCTTGGTTGTCAGTTTTATTAGTGAGACACGGATTTTGGAAATGAATGCCGATGATGAGTTGGAAGAAACTGAGATAGATGGATTTTATTCTCAAGTCCAAACTTTGTTCTGTCATGATGCTGTGTACAATCAACTTGTGCAGGTTGGTTATTATCTCATATTCAGTCATATTATTTGCAAAATGCTTTTTTTTTTTGGCTTGACCAAAAGTATTCTTAAACTAAATCTTAGTGTAAATCATTTAGTGTGTCTTACATGATGGCTCTGTCTTAGCTTAATTGAAGTTTACACATGAAACTTGTTTGTTTGTTGATAATGTTGTATTTATGTGTCTTCCTCTTTTTGTGGTTTGCATACCTAAACGTGACCCATTGAATTAGGTTGCTTCCCTTATGGCTTCAATGACTAATTTGTGTAAGATAGTTGATCACGAGTATTATTACTTGGTCACCTTTTTAAATTTTCATAATTTATCCAGAAAATGAACTTATTAATCCTCCATGCAGTTGTCTCTAAAATTAATTATCTGTAAATATCAGGGGATAAGCAAGAGGGTGGGCTTTTGTAGCGTTGATAAATTATGCTAGATAATATGTGGCTAATCAATATTTTGCTTCTAAAATGATCACTATAATCTGTTTACAGTTTCTTATGACTCATTTTGACAGGTTACTTCAAGCTCTGTAAGATTGGTTAGCTCTACCTCTAAAATGCTGCGTGATGAATGGACTGCCCCATCTGGCCACTGCTAATGCCACCCAGGTTTATTTCTGATCTCTTTCTTTTGGAATTGGTTACAAATGTGCTTATTATTATTGTTTTGGTATTTTGTGCTTCATTGGTAGTTCATCTAGATGGATAAACTTAGAATTTCATGGCTACAGAATGCAGGGTCATTTGCTGTCAAGTTTGCCCTTCTAGCTCTTATCTTATTATGTTGAACCATTTGTGGGCACTACAAAGCATAAGTAGGAGGGGAGGGGTCTAAAGGGATAGTCAAACCCTTTGTATGCCTGTTTCTTCATCTCCACAATTAGCAGGCCTAGTTTAATGAAAGGGAGTTGGTGATTATTAATTTGGCCACCCACTTATAAGAAGTTAATTCTACTTATAAGAAGTTAAGTAGCCTTAATTCCCTTCTCTCCATATAATATTTTTTCTCCCTCGTGATATTATTCATAAATAGGAAGAGTAACTTTATTGTTCTCTTTTTTCCCATCCTACCAATAGACTTATTTTTTTGGGGGTAGTTATGGGTATATAATTTCATTGTTTATATATTTCTAAATGAAACAATTTTAAAGTCATTTCAGACAAATAGCTGGCATTTGTTTCACGACCTTATACAACAACAAAAACAACATATCCAGACTTTATCCCACTATGTGGGGTCGGCTACATGAATTCTAGACTTCCATGTATTTCTATCTTTTGTCATATCTTTATTGAGATCCATACACTTCATATCAAACTTTAATGTCTCCCTCAAAGTCTTCTTAGGTCTGCCTCTACCTCTTTTTTTGATTAATTGTTCCATTTCATTAACTCTCCTCACAGGAGCATCTCTTGGTCTCCTTCTCACATGACCAAACCATCTTAGTCTAGTCTCTCTCATCTTCTCCTCTATTGGCACTACTCCTATCTTATTACGAATAACTTCATTTCTAATTTTATCTTTTCTTGTATGGCCGCACATCCATCTTAACATCCTCATCTCTGCTACACTCGTCTTTTGCTTATGTTGGTATTTGACTGCCCAACATTTTGAGCCGTACAACAAAACCGGTCTTATAGCTGTCCTATAGAATTTTCCTTTCAATTTTAATGGGATTTTACCATCACATAATACCCCCGATGCATTTCTCCATTTTAGCCAACCTGCCTTAATTCTATGTGTGACATCCTCGTGAATTTCTCCATCTTTTTGAATCACTGATCCCAAATATCAAAAATGGTCTTTTCTTTGTAAGATTTGGTCTTCCAATTTTATTATAACATCCTCCACTCTTGCATTCTTACTAAATTTACATTCCATATATTATGTTTTCTTTCTGCTTAATTTAAATCCCTTAGATTCTAAATTATTTCTCCATAACTCAAGCTTAGTGTTCACTCCTTCTTTTGTTTCATCCACCAACACTATGTCGTCTGCAAATAGCATATACCATGGCACCTCTGTCTGAATATCTTTAGTGAGTTCATCCATTACTAAAGAAAATAAGTATGGACTTAGTGTAGAACCTTGATGCAATCCTATTGTAATTTTAAACTGTTCAATATCACCTCCACATGTTCTGACCCTTGTCTCTGCACCATGATACATGTCCTTAAGGGCTTGTATATAGACTATTCGGACTACTTTCTTCTCTAAAACCCTCCATAATACTTCTCTAGGGACCCTATCATAGGCCTTTTCTAGATCTATAAACACCATATATAGGTCCTTCTGTTGATCCCAATACCTTTCCATTAGGGGTCTCAGTAGGTATATAGCTTCCATTGTTGACCTACCGGGCATGAAATCAAACTGATTTTCCGAGACCTCTGTTTCTTTTCTGAGCCTCTGCTCTATTACTCTCTCCCAGAGTTTCATGGTATGGCTCATTAACTTAATTCCTCTGTAATTTTCACAGTTTTGAACTGTTTCACGACCTTATGTGTAGAAAAATCAGTATGAAAGTGATTGAGATTTGAGACAAATTGTGACATGTGTTTGACAACCTTTATTTTTGATAGCTTAAAATCAGGATTGTGACTGGTATGATTGATTGTTGTCATTTGTATTGATTCTCTTCCCTTTTTAGTTTCAGCTGCATATGCATAAAAGGAGGATTGATCAATCAAATAACTCATTTGATGTTCTCTTCTATATTTCATCTTGGTATCAAGGCAGTGCCTTCAAATTTGAAGTGCAATTTCTCTAAAAAGAAGCTAAAAATGCAAGGAGAAGAATATGTAAAGGTTAAAGAAAAGCAACATCGTTTAACTTATTCATGTAAGTTTGGTGTTGATTGAAAGCAATAGAAGGCTTATTGATAGATGACTGATAATATTGATTGGGGTCTTCATGCGAGTGAGAGTATTGTTAGAAAGAAAATATTCTTCAACTGGGTCTCTTCATTGTGTGAAATAAGTTCTATTTGTTGATGGATCTTGTGATGCATGGCTTAATGAGGGGGCCATTCTTTTTGGGGAAAAGATATGGAGGCTATAGGAGCAATAGCAAGTCAGGCAACCTGCATTATTCCGAGTTTGGTGACCCATTGTTATCAATATCATACCGAATAATGTATCAGGATGGTCATTGAGATGGTATTGGTACCAAGAACCTTTGAATACGTCGTTATAGTAAATAAATAATATATTATAAAAATATGTATAATTATAATAAAGTTGTATAGACAAAATGACCTATGGAAGCATATAAAATCCTAATTATTATTGTGAACATGTTTTAAATAAAACTTAACATATAATAATATTTCTAAAATGATTATGGAAAAATAGGGACAACCACTCCTCTTAAATGATAATTGTTGTTGTCAAATAATTGGTAATAAGGAAAAAATAAATTAAACTATAATAAAAAAGATAAATAAACTATACAATTAATAACATAATATATCAGTAAAATAGAGAAAATTATATTAAAGAGATGATTAATTAAAATTGAGGAAATAGAGAGCCATATTCCCATGCCTGACCAAAAATATTTCTTTTATTGTTGGAACATGAGGCTTAATCCTAGCTCTCAATGTTAATGCAGGAACTCAAGCTCTACATGTAGCCTTCCCACTTCAAAGAGCTAGGCAGGCATCAAGTGCATGTTAAAAACTAAACTAATTTCTTTGGTATTTGGAGAATTATTATTGTTTATTTCTTTCATCTTTAAGAGAAGATAGAAATTGAAACAAAGAGATCACAGAAGCTACATAGATACTCTCATCATCTTCAACAAAAACGCAAAGAAAAAAGAGAGAAATGCTGAGCAGACAAAAAGGCAATCTCTTTTCGTTATCAACTCCAATAGAAGATACATACCTAAAGATACAGATGAAAACAATAAGATAATCATGGATTGAATGTCAAATTTTTGATAAAGGCTTTTTACCTTTTGATAGGATAATTGGCTCGAAGGATATTTCCCTTCTATTCATAGCTTTATATGTACATGCATTTAGATTACTTTTAGGATAGTGGCACATATAAGCTTTATTTTACTTGCTGGATGCCGACTAGGGGCGTTACACTGTGGGCATTGAACCTGTTAATTGCTTTCATGAGAATGAGTCTGTGTTTCCACTTTGTACAGTAGCTTTTCTTGATATGTTGATATGACATTTCTTTTTATGTTTAGTTACACTTGGTCTTACATGTTGTTGTATTACAAACATTAATTGATTGGCTCTCTATTACATATTTTCTGACAGGTTTTGTTGGCTACTGGTGGTGGTCATTTAGTTTACCTAGAAATTGGTGATGGGATATTGGCAGAAGTAAAACATGCCCAATTGGAGTATGATATATCTTGCCTTGATATAAATCCCATTGGTGAAAATCCCAACTTTAGTGAGCTAGCTGCAGTTGGAATGTGGACTGATATAAGTGTGAGAATATTCTCTCTTCCAGATCTAAATCTTATTACAAAAAGAAAGCTTGGGAGGAGAGATAATTCCCCGCTCTGTCCTATTATGTTCATTTGAAGGGGTATGTTATCTTTTTAACCTATTCTGGCATATCTTCTTGTTCTTTTCTTAATTTTTTCAAGCTCTACATGCAATATTCTATATTAGGGCATGTAAAGTTTTTTGGTAAAACCTTGAATACCCTACCAACTGCATGTATGAAAAGGGCATTCATACTAGATTGGTTCTTCACTATGCACCACTTAAATTATGGTTCATTACCACATTGCTATAACATTGCGGAACCATACTAATGGGGGACCAATCTGGCATTTAGCTTGGAAATTTTCAAGCAGAGATGGGTTTGGAACTGTATGTGCCAATTTCATCTATATATGGCTGGTAATGTGTATCTGCTGATAGTCTCTTTTGATCCAAATTTCGGCTGTGTTTTTTTTTTTTTTTTTTTTTCCAGATATCTTATTTGCTATGCTGCCTTGGAGATGGCCATCTCTTAAACTTTTTACTGAACATGAGCACTGGGGAGTTAACAGATAGGAAAAAGATATCCCTGGGAACCCAGCCCAAAACTCTCCGTACTTTGTCATCAAAGAATACCACCCATGTTTTTGCTGCATCAGACAGACCAACTGTCATATACAGCAGCAACAAGAAATTACTTTACAGCAACGTGAATTTGAAGGAAGTCAGTCATATGTGCCCTTTCAACTCTTCTGCTTTCCTAGATAGGTAACTCTTAAATTTGCTCTTTATTCGTTGTTTATTCCCCAAAATGTTAATTGATAAGTCAGAAGTTTGATTATACAGAAATTTCTATTGTTTCCAGAATATGGGTCATGTGATTCTAGGGTATCTTTCTTGCAGGGGTATTTCTAGGCCACCTGGTAATGTTATCACAAGATTTGTTTTTGGCCAAGTTCCTATATTTTTACCTATGTGATTGGAGGGTACTTGAACATAGAATGGGAGCAAATGTAAGTGATAGGCCGCCGGTGCACTGAACCTATCAAAGACGCATCAAGCAACCGAAGGTATGAAGATGGGAGTAGGGGGCGGTCCGCACATGTAGGTGTAACAACCAGCATGTGCGCATGGGGGTAGAGTTGTAATTCACATTGCTGAGGGAATAATCAGCGTGTGAATGGGGAATTCAATTAGAGTGGGGTTCGGGAGTGGTATAAGTAGGAAGGGAGGAGGGAGAGTGAGGGAGCTGAATTTTGATAGTGATTTGGGAGAGTTAGGGCCTCTCGAATGCCCTGTTTCATTCTTGTTTTGCTGCTGTAAAGAATTGGAACTATTGATAGTGGATTGTTTTTTTTGGAATTCAATCGGGTTCCTATCAATTTGGTATTAGAGCCATTCCGAACTTGATGGTGAATTTGACGGAGAGAGTGGGTGAGTTGGAGTCGAAGATGGAAGGCATACAAAGGGGAGTCGACGACATTAGAGGGAACGTCTAGACGGTGGAGCGCAATGTAGCGGTGATGCTTGAACAGTTCGCTTTCATGCGAATGAAGCGGGATGAACTGGAGTGGGAGAGAAAGAACAAGTCCAAGAAACGAGAAGGACCTTCAGAATTCACCATGGATTCTAAAGTAACTCCTGGGGTGGTGGGGGGTTACGACTCAGAGGGGGGTATCGAGGGCGAGTACCGGTTGGACTTACGTGGAAGACGATTGGAGATGCCCATTTTCGAAGGAGAAAATCCGGATGAGTGGATCTTTCGAGCTAAAAGGTATTTTGCTGTCAACCAACTAACGGACGAGGAGAAGATAGAATCCGCAGCCCTGTGTTTCGAAGCAGCAGCACTGTCTTGGTTCCAATGGGAGACAAGGCGAAGAGGAATTCGGAACTGGGAAGGCCTGAAGCAAGGAATTCTGGGCCGGTTTCGCCCCACTCAGGAGGGGTCGCTAGAGGAGCGTTTCTTGGCTCTTCGGCAGGAGGGGTCGGTGAAGGAGTATCGCTTGAAGTTTGAGACCATGGCTGCGACAGTGCCTGAGGTTCCTAAGGCATTTTTGGAAGGCCAATTCCTCAACGGCCTCACCCCAGAGATAAGAGCTGAGATCAAGGTGTTACAGCCGCGGGGGCTCAATCGAATTATGGTTGTGGCCCAGAACTTTGAGGACAAGAATGTAGCTCTTCAGAATTGCCATCGGGCAACCGAACTAACCAGGAGCGGGTATTCCACAGCAACCGTGATCGCAGGTCGAATGTCACCGGTTCCAGCGAAAAGTTTGGGTTCCTCCCAAAAGTCTGTAAATCAGCCAGGCCTTAGCATTCACCCCGCTGGTAATGGGGGCAACTTTCCTTTCAAGAAGCTTAGTGAGGCTGAGTGGAAGGCAAGGCAGGAGAAGGGCCTTCGCTTCTGCTGCGATGAGAAATACTCAATTGGCCATAGGTGCAAGAACAAAGAGCTTCAAGTGTTGATGATCTATGACGAAGAAATAGGTGAGGCTGCGGCAGAAGAAGAAGAAGAAGTGCAGGGGGGCGATAAAGGGTTGGAATATGGGGGAGAGGTGATTGAATTATCCATGAATTCAGTGGTGGGATTAACTACACCTCAAACGATGAAGCTAAGGGGACTCATAGAAGGGCAGCCAGTGGTCGTTCTGGTGGATGGCGGTGCAACTCACAACTTCATCGCATCCGAATTGGTGCAACGCTTGAGTTTGTCGAGGACAGAGATGGCTGGGTATGGGGTGATAATGGGAACTGGGTTGGTTATACAGGGAGCAGGAATGTGTAAGAGGGTGAAACTGACACTAGATAACCTACAGATAGTGGAAGATTTTCTTCCCCTTGAGTTAGGAAGTTCTGATGTCATTCTTGGCATGAAGTGGCTGGCTTTAGTGGGGAAGATGAGTGTGGATTGGAGGAATCTGACCATGAAGTTTCCAGTGGGGGGAATGGCAGTGACATTGCAGGGTGATCCTAACTTAAGTAAGACATTAGTTTCCCTAAAAGCTATGATGAAGGCATTTAAAGAGAAGGGGGAGGGAGTGCTGCTGGAAATTGGAGAGGTGGCTGCCGAATGCAATGAACTGCAGGTGGGACTGCCCCGAAGCTTGGAGGAATTATTGGCTGAGTTTGGAGGAGTTTTTTCCAACCCGGAGGGACTGCCACCTACCAGAAATAAAGATCATGCCATCAATCTCCTACCTGACACTTCCCCGGTTAGTGTTTGACCTTACTGTTACCCGTTTCTTCAAAAGAATGAGATTGAAAAGATGGTACGTGAGATGTTGGCAGCTGGTATTATTAAACCAAGTGTTAGCCCTTTTTCTAGCCCGATGTTGCTTGTTAAAAAGAAGGATGGGGGATGGAGGTTTTGTGTAGATTACTGGGCTCTCAACAAGGTAACAGTTCCGGACAAGTTTTCTATTCCAGTCATCGATGAATTGCTGGATGAACTACATGGCACAAAGGTTTTTTCAAAATTGGATCTCAAATCTGGTTACCACCAGATTCGAGTCAAGGCTGGAGACGAACCAAAGACCGCATTTTGAACACATGAGGGCCACTATGAATTCCTCGTCATGCCTTTCGGATTGACGAATGCCCCGACCACCTTCCAATCTTTAATGAATGATGTATTCAGGGAGTATTTGTGTCGGTTTGTGCTGGTATTTTTTGATGATATTTTAATTTATAGCCAAAATTTTAACCAACATTTGCAGCACTTGCGTTGTGTGCTGAAGGTGCTGGCTGCAAATCAGTTGTATGCCAACAAGAAGAAATGTTCCTTTGGGCAGTTGGAGGTCGAATATCTGGGCCATATCATCTCCCAGCAAGGCATGTCGGCTGATCGTTGCAAGGTGCAAGCCATGTTGGACTGGCCTGCACCTACTACCTTGAAGGAATTGCGGGGATTCCTTAGTCTTACGGGTTACTATAAGAGGGTTGTAAAGGATTATGGCAAGTTGGCTTGGCCCCTCACCGAGAAATTAAAGAAGAACAATTTTCGTTGGGATGGAGAGGCTAAACGAGCATTCCAGCAGCTCAAAACAGCAATGGTGTCGCTGCCAGTTCTTGCACTTCCGGACTTCGATCAACCCTTCATAATTGAGTCCGATGCTTCAGGGCATGGGTTAGGGGCGATGTTGATGCAGAATCTTAGACCGATTGCATACTACAACCATGCTCTTAAACCATCAGAGAGGAAAAAATCGGTTTACGAAAGGGAGCTGATGGCCATGGTGTTTGCAGTCCAGAAATGGAGACATTATCTCTGGGGAAGGAAGTTCATAGTAAGAACAGACCAAAAAAGCTTAAAGTTTTTGTTTGAGCAGCGAATGGTGAGCTCGGATTATCAAAAGTGGATGCTGAAACTGATGGGTTTTCATTTTGAGATACACTACTGGCCGAGGTTGGAAAACAAGGCTGCAGATGGCCTTTCGAGAATTAATCAACCAGCAGCTCTATTCGCACTAACGATTCCAAAGGTGGTGCAACTCGATTAGCTGGTCCAAGAGATGGCGAAAGATGCTTCTTTACAGGACATCATACGGAAGTTACGAGCGGATCCGGCTTACAACTCAGATTTTCAACTAGTGGGTAACCAGCTCCTTTATAAAGGGCGGCTGTTCCTGCCTAAGGGTTCTTCCCTAATTCCTTTGGTGCTCCATGAGGGTCATGATGGCAGTGTAGGAGGTTATTCCGGGTTCCTAAAGACATATAAACGAATTGCAGCGAGTGTTTACTGGGTGGGTATGAAGCGGGACATACGCCACCATGTGGGAAAGTGTCACATTTGCCAGCAACATAAGTATGAGGCTTTAATGCCAGGGGGTCTTTTACAGCCTCTTCCGGTTCCTGGCCAGATTTGGGATGATATAGCTATGGATTTTATTGAGGGGTTGCCGAGATTGGGCCATATGAATTCTATACTTGTGGTTGTAGATAGACTTAGCAAATATGGCCACTTTATTAGTCTCAAACACCCATTTACAGCAGGAGTAGTAGCTGGTATTTTCGTAAAAGAAGTGGTGCGGCTGCACGGTATGCCTCGGATTATTGTTTCGGATCGAGACAAGGTGTTTATGAGCCGTTTTTGGGAGGAGTTGTTTCGACTTCAAGGTACTAAGCTCAATCGTAGTACGGCCTATCACCTGCAAACGGACGGGCAAACGGAGGTCCTCAACTAGACCCTAGAGACTTACTTGCGCTGCTTTGCATCAGCAAGACCTATGGGGTGGTATGTGTGGCTGCCATGGGCTGAATTGTGGTATAACACATCATACCACACTGCTTCAAAGGTTACTCCCTTCCAAGCTGTTTATGGGAGGGAACCAGCAACCTTGATCAGGTTTGAAAAGGGCTCAACGTAGGTATCTGCAGTAGAACAGCAACTGTTGGAGCGAGATTTAGCATTGGAAGAGCTCAAAGACCAGCTGGTATGCGCTCAAGCGATCATGAAGAGGGGGGCTGACTGGAGAAGACGGGATGTGCAGTTTATGGTTGGTGACTTTGTCTACTTGAAACTAAGGCCTTATAGAAGGAAGTCCCTAGCTGCCCACCCTAATGAGAAGCTGGCTCCTAGGTACTATGGGCCATTTGAAATTGAACAGAGGGTGGGACTGATGGCTTATGAACTTAAATTACCAGCCCACTGCCATGTCCACCCGATTTTCCATGTGTCCCAGTTGAGAGAGGCCAAGGGTGAGGTGGGCGCAAGGGCGCAAATTCCCCTCCAGTTGCAGGCTGACTTAGAATTGAAGGTTGAGCCAGAGGCAGTGTTGGGAGTTCGGCCTGGGAAGGGTTCTAATTTACGAGGGCTGGATATTTTGATCCAGTGGAAAGGTTTACTACCGTTAGAGGCAACTTGGGAGCCCTACACCATGATTCAGCAACAATTTCCAACTTTTCACCTTGAGGATAAGGTGAAAGTCCGGGAAGGGAGTAATGATAGGCCGCCGGTGCACCGAACCTATCAAAGACGCATCAAGTAGCCGAAGGCATGAAGATGGGAGTAGGGGGCAGTCCGCACATGTAGGTGTAACAACCAGCATGTGCGCATGGGGGTAGAGTTGTAATTCACATTGCTGAGGGAATAATCAGCATGTGAATGGGGAATTTAGTTTGAGTGGGGTTCGGGAGTGGTATAAGTAGGAAGGGAGGAGGGAGAGTGAGGGAGCTGAATTTTGATAGTGATTTGGGAGAGTTAGGGCCTCTCGAATGCCCTGTTTCATTCTTGTTTTGCTGCTGTAAAGAATTGGAACTATTGATAGTGGATTGTTTTTTTTCGAATTCAATCGGGTTCCTATCAGTAGGATTGCAGTATGCCACATGGTCCAAGTTTGGTACACAGCTAAACTTCTAGAGGCCATGGTTGGAAATAATGATATTTTTAGGGAGTATTTTTAGTCAATTTGATATCTCATAAAACTAAAGAAATAATCATTTTTCACTTCCAAGTTTGTAAAAACACTTTCTAGTCGTGAATATTTTTATACTCTACAACAGCACCAAGTTGTAATCCTACTTGTATCTTTTGCAAGGCTAATATTCCATGTCATGCTTATGAGTTTTTTGCATTTCTTTTTTTTTGTAAATCTTCCTTTATATCGTTTGTTACGAACTTATTTTGATTACCCACTCCTCTTGAATGTATTTACTGATCACATGTTTAAACCATCTTAAATGCATCTCTCACCTTTTCTTTTCTTTTTTTCAATAGGCAACACTACAACTTTAGTACAAATAATCTCATTTTTAATTTGTCATTTTTTACTTTTTTGTGTGGCCGGATATTCAATTAACATCCCCAACTCAATTATGCTCATATTAGTACTTAATTGCCCAACATTCCATGCCATAAAGGAAAGTCAGTTGCCATCCAATAGAACTTTATAACTTCAAAGCAATTTTACAATCATATAAAATCTTGAAGCACTTTCTTATTTTAACCATCACCTTGTCTTGATTATGTAATTTTCTCAATTATTTATTTTTTTGATCCTGTTATTTTAGATATTTTAACTGATCTTTTCTTGAAATAATTTGGTCTTCAAGTCTGACCACAACATCATTCACATTTATTTCTTTCTAATTTGCATATTAGGTATTCTATTTGTGACCTATTCAACTTAAAACCTTAAAATTGTATGGCGTCCTTCCATAACTCAAGTTCACTATACATGCCATTTTGTTTCATTTGTCAGGACTGTCATTTACAAATAACATACACCAAGACATTTCTTCTAGAATGTATTTTTAGTGAGCTTATACATCATTAAAGGAAAGAGTTAATGATCAAAAACAATTTTTTTATGTAATATAATTGTAATTGAGAAAGTATAAAGATTTTCTCCAGAAGTCCCAACATGTTCCTATTTTTTGAATAATCTGTATGTAAACAACCTGGATTCCTTTCTAACCTTTCCTAAAATATTGTTGGTGATTCTATATAGGTTGCTTCTAAATCTATAAGCACTATATGTAAATGTTCTGTTTATTGTAGACTTTTATCAAACTCTTCAACAAGTGGACTACTTCTATTGATGATATATGAACATAGACTCAAATTAAATGGCTTTGGTTTTTCTTTTTAACCTTTGCTTGGTCACCCTTCTCAAAGTTTCATAGGATGATTTATTAGCTTGATTCTTTTGTAATTTTCGCATATCCTTTATTTTTGTAAATGAGTACCAAAATGTTATTTTTTTCTACTTGCCAGGCATCCTATTGGATCTAAGAATCACGTTAAATAGTTTCCTTAACCATAAAATTTTATCTGCTTTTATCTGGATGTTATTTAGTCCATTTGTTTTATTTTTTATTTTTTCATCTTTTTCATGGCTTGACATTTTTTCAGACAGCATGCAATTCCTATGTACTTCTAAATCATCAAAATTTTCGAATGTAACATTTTCTTTTTCCACATTCTTTGAATAAGTTGGAGAATAACTTGCATTTTTCTAGGCCTCATTAGCACCTTCTATTTTTCAAGATAGTTAATCAACCTTACTTTTTCGTTTTGCTCTGATCCATTTGTTTTGTGGGTTTTATGGCCTCTGCATTAGTAACCAAAGATCATGAACAATTAATCATATGGTGGGGTTGTACAAGGAACTGTGGATGGTAGAATCACATTTTATTTGTTGGGAACAGTTCTTCACCAGTGATTGAAAATCTGTCAAGAAGATAAGCAAGTTGGTCAAAGGGGCAAAAACTAGGAATTTTTGGCTTTTTTAAGTTTGACATATATGGAGGAGAGCTGGTATATCTCTCAAATTGTTGCAGTGTCTCACATGCACTATATTCATGTAGAAGTGTTTAAAAGTAATGTGTATTGATGATTTGCAATGTCACATATGAATTGTCATATGAAAGCATATGCTTTGACTGGCCAGTCTTAATACAAAATGAAGCAAGCTCTCTTTTATTTGAAATACTATTTTGTTTGCTACCTACCACTAATAACTTAAGCTTAATTGCAAAATTTTCCATAGCTGTTGCACATTGTGTCTCTCCTGCATTATTTGGTTCCATGACATTGAAATATTTCTATCCTTTTATGGTTGACATTTCTAATGGTTGGCTTATTACTTGTCCAGTCTTGCAATTGCCAAAGAAGGGGAGCTTACAATTGGCACAATTGATGACATACAAAAGCTTCACATTCGCTCCATCCCTCTTGGGGAGCAAGCACGCCGTATATGCCATCAAGAGCAGACTAGAACCTTTGGCATAATTAGTTTGAAGTACAACCAATCAAGCACAGATGAGTCTGAAATGCACTTTGTCCGCTTGCTAGATGATCAAACCTTTAAATTCATATCAACATACCCACTTGACCAGTATGAGCATGGTTGCTCCATTCTGAGCTGCTCATTTTCTGATGACAACAATATGTATTATTGTGTTGGGACAGCTTATGTCATGCTTGAGGAGAATGAACCAGCAAGGTAGGATTCCATGTCCATATTGATAATTTTCTAATATAAATTGCTTTCTGATGTGATCAAAGTTTAGCACATGTAATTAATTGCTAAGCTTTAGTATTATTTAGTTCTTGTTGAAGATAAATTTTTTACCTTCTTATGTAGAATTGCAAGTTAAATTTTTTATCGTCTTATGTAGAATTTGCAAGTTTGTATATGTTGTCAGTGTCTCCAGATCTGTTTTCTCAGTGGAACTGTTTCTATAGTTACCAAAAAGGAAAGGAATGGTTAAATGTATGTCAGAATAGGTTCCTTTACTTTTTCACCCTCTAAACAAGAACTTTCACTAGGTTCTCTTATAAGATATATAGTAATAGTTGGAGATGCATTCTCTACGTTTTTCTTTTCTTTTCTTTATATTGTTAAATGGTTTATTGATAGGAAAACATTTTTGTAGACTATTTCTGAGGCAGCCTTTTCCTTTGACCAATCTGCAAAATGGAAAACAAGTACATGCATGCTTCTACTGATGTAAAACAGAGTTTTAACTGAAGAATTCTTGAGTAAAAGATGCTTGCATGACCTGGTTGGGAGCATAGTTATTATGCATACTAACACAGAACTGGCAAGCACGATCATGCCCCTATCTTTCTTGGCAACTTGAACAGTATATTCTGATTGTTAAGGTTGGGTATTTTGTAAAACTGAATTGAGCTTGACAGGATCTGAATATCACAGTACCAGTATAATTGTGCTGTTTGGGTATCTCGTAATTGAATATGTTTTGTGTGGTTTTAGATTGCCTTTGACCCAATTTTGATATGCAGTGAGCTTAAGGAATTCAAGAATAATCTTTTAATATTGTTAATATTTACCCATCCAGTGTTTGGTTTACTGTTCTTTGGGTGGAGGATTAGGTGGAAGCTATAGGTGCACTAGGTAATACTGTAACTAGGAATACAGTGTCCAATCCTGCATAATATGTAATCATCTGCCTATTTTGTCAAGTTGAAACTCAACTGGCATGGAGGTTGACTATCCTACATGTACTAGCACAGAACTGGCCATATACATCTTCTGCGTTAGTTCTTCTTCTTGACAAGTTCACAATCTCCTACAGGGCTGTATACTGGTCTTCATAGTTGAAGATCAAAAGTTACAGCTAATTTCTGAGAAGGAAACCAAGGGGGCTGTTTACTCCCTGAATGCCTTCAATGGAAAGCTGCTCACTGCTATTAATCAAAAGATTCAGTTGTACAAGTGGATGTTGCGAGATGATGGTAGCCGTGAGTTGCAGTCTGAATGTGGGCATCATGGGCACATACTTGCCCTTTATGTTCAAATTCGTGGGGATTTTATTGTTGTCGGTGATCTGATGAAATCAATCTCCCTATTAATCTATAAGGTTAAGGACCTTTTCCATCATATTTCATATACAAGGATACTTTTTTGGAGTTTTATTTTTAGCATGGCTTGAATTTCAAGGACAAATTGTGTGTGCAGTAACTGGTTTTTCTTGCTTACATTTTGACTCGGTGTTGTCTTCAGCATGAGGAAGGTGCTATTGAAGAACGAGCCCGTGATTACAATGCAAATTGGATGTCAACTGTTGAGATTCTTGACGATGACATCTACCTTGGTGCAGAGAACAATTACAACCTGTTCACTGTCCGAAAGAATAGTGAAGGCGCCACTAACGAGGAGCGGGGCCGTCTTGAGGTGGTTGGCGAGTACCACCTTGGTGAATTTGTTAACCGATTCCAACATGGTTCACTTGTTATGCGCTAGCCAGATTTTGATGTTGGTCATATCCCCACCGTAATTTTTGGCACTGTTAATGGTGTGATTGCCTCCCTCCCTCATGAACAGTATCTCTTCTTGGAGAAGCTCCAATCAAATCTGAGGAAAGTGATAAAGGGTGTTGGAGGATTGAGTCATGAACAGTGGAGGTCATATTACAATGAGAAGAAGACCGCTGATGCTAAAAATTTCTTGGATGGAGATCTGATCGAGTCATTTCTCGATCTTGGTCGTGCTCGAATGGAAAAGATATCCAAGGCAATGGGTGTTCCAATGGAGGAACTCATGAAAAGAGTGGAAGAATTAACAAGGCTGCACTGATAACAGGGAACGGTTGTAAGGCCCCTACCCAGGTCCCCAAAGAACCAGAGTGGGTGCCCTACTAAAACAGAGGCAACCTGATCTGAAAGGACCTGTCATGCATGCCACAGATAAATATCAAGAGAAAACTGCTAAAAGAAACTTGCCATCCCGGCATGCATATCAAAACCTTAACTTGCTATACAATAACTGATCTCCAGGCTTGCATAGCCCAGGCATGCATAACATACAACACTGGCACACCGGCCACAAAATAAACACAAACCATATAAACCCAAATAAACCAATGAAAATATAGTCCGGAAGCGGCAAAATTAACAAAAAGAAACCCCTAGGCTGACAACTGCTAGGTCTGCATGGCCTTGTACACCGTCTAACCCGGAAGTCGAGACCCACTTGACTCGCCCACAACTAGATCATTGCCTTTACCTGGAATGAAAAGAAAACAAGTTGAGTCCAAATGATTCAACAAGCTCATATAGAAATGAAGGACGAAAAGAATAGGCACTAAGAGTAAACCTGCATCTCAAGTGCATAACAAATCGAAACTCATGCCGAGCATGGCAACCAACCATACATCACATGTCCATGAATCACATGACAGCTATGCAAAACTGCAACATAATAAAATATGCACATACTGGTCCTTGGGGCCCACATAACACACACGGCACCCAAGTCCCTATCACAAACCTGCTGTTGCCCTGAAAGGCAATTGAACCTATAACTCGAGCTGAAGCTCAATCGAGTGGGAGCGACCCACAATCGTCTCTACAACTAGAGCCAAAGCTGAATCTGGAGCCGAAGCTGTAACTGGAGCCGAAGCTATAACTGGAGCCGAAGCTGTAACTCGAGCCGAAGCTCGCTCGGCACGCTAGAACGTTCGAAAAACATTACAACACACACACACGGCTCCAGTAACCATGCAATGCAAAGATATAATGCAATGGCATAATGAGCATAAACGATGATACATAGCCCCCATAAGCTATGCATAAAGCCCTGCTCACCCATATAGGAAATCACATACAATGCAGTGCTCATGTAATGCAGAGGCATAATGAGCACAAACGATGATACATAGCCCCCATAAGCCATGCATCATGCCTTGCTCGCCCCGAATGGAGGATAAATATACAATAATATGCCCCATGGCCAAGCACACAATCACATGAAACCCCCATATGCATATCCCAAGCCCATGCATGCATATGAACTGACAAAATAATGGTAATAAAAGAAACACATGCAAATACTCTCGGCTACAACAACCTCCAACAAGAACCTACCCACAGGTTCCTAGCTTCATTCCAACAATAAAACAAAAGGGAGAATCGAACCCTTCAAAGCTCACAAGGAAAAACCCACCATCTGGCAAGGATCAAACCAAGATGAAGAAACTAACTAGAAACAGGCCTATAATCCTCGAATGAAAGCATCTACAACTCAACAGAGCAAATCCTCAATTAAAAAGCTTACAGGGAGAATATCCTCAATAATCCCTCATATAACAAGCTTCTCTAGAAACTCAAAATACAACCTCTAAAGCAACACCATAGTAAGGAAAATAAACCATTCTCAAGAATAGGCTCACCATTTCAAATCGACCCAACCAACATGAGGAACACTAGCAAACATCAAGCCTGTAATCCCTAGATGAAACCTCCAGTTCAACACCCAACCAGTCAACATCAAAATAAGGAGGTAACAAATAAGGAAATAACTTAACGACAGTAAGGGAGATAAACTGAATTTGAGAATGGAAGCATCTATCACATGTTATCATCTAGCATTAGAGAAGTAATAAGGGTAGCTAATGGAAAGAAAGATAAGAAAGGATGGAATGCTTGCCTTTGACAATTTCCAAGATGCCTCGATTAATGTGCCCGACCTGGATTCGCGCACAAATCACATCACCTAAATCATCAAAGCACCCTATTCATCATTTTATCCCAATAAACATCAAAACTTATTTTTCCATATTTTCCTTGCATTATTCTCTATTTTTCTCCCATTTTCCTCATTAATATTCTAAAATAAATATCTACTTAAATATTCCACCAAATATTTATCCATGGAAATTCATCAAATAAAATTCTAAGAATAGTAGAAATTCTAAAACTTACCTAGGCTTAACTTTTAAAGACTCATTGATGCGCGTGTATTGACCTCGAAATGCGTGCCCGAACCGTTTTTCTTGCCAAAAATTTCAGAATATTAATATAACACCAATTCCTAATTTTTTTGGAATTTTTCAGAATTATTTCACCATTTTTTCCATTTTCTTTCATTTTCTTTTCTTTTTTTCATTTCTCTTACTATTCATCATCTTCTTCCACCGTTTCTTCTCCGCGGCTACAACGCGCGAAGCCTCCATGGCTGAGAGAACCAAGCTCCATGCGCGCATGGTAGCATCGCCGCACGCCCTCAACGCTCGTCGCCGTCCGCACCAACCCAGCCGCGAGCCACCACTCGCGTCGCCTCCGCCTGCATCGCAGCCATCGCGGCTGCTGGCTGCCTCCTGCGCACAGCCACTACCCAAGCACCAGCTGCCTCTTCTTCTTCTTCTTCTTCTTCTTCTTCTTCTTCTTCTTAGCCACGAACCGCTACTGGCCAGCTGCTTCGAGCGCTTGCCTTCGGCCGCGGCTGGTTGCCGCTATGGCCGCGCCGGCTTCTCACGACCGCCTCCCGTGCCTCCAATGACCCCTCCGACCTCGCTGAACGTCTCCACCATCATCCTCGGCCTCCCGCGCACAGCAACGGAGCTATTGGCCGCGGCTAGTTGCTCGCTTCAACGAACGACCCTCTCTTTTGGTGAAAGACACACGACCCTCTCTTTTCCTCATTTGTCTCTCAATCATTCTTCTTTTTCCCCTTTTCCCTCTCCTTTGTTCCCTCCATTCTCTCTCTTCTTTCCTCTTCTGAGAATTCTTCCTCTTATTTCTTCTTCTTCTTCTCCTCTATTTTCATTTTCTTCATTTGAAGCAAGGGTGAGTTTCAAGTTCTTCTTGGTTTATCTCCATCTAAAGAAAGGCAAGTTCTCCTTGTGTCTCTCTTGTTATGCAAGATTCCCTCTCTTTATTTTGATGTATAAGTTTCTTGTTTAATTCCCTTCATTTGAGCCCCTAGTGGCCTTGCTAAGTTCTGCCAAAGAAATTCGTAACTTACTGCTCCATGTAATTCGACCTTGGGTTTTTGTGGTATAACTTTCTGTGGTTATATCCGATTTACAATCCATTTGTTTCTTTTCAAACTAGACATCATAGGTTTTGTTTCGGTATAGGATTTGAAATTTTTTGTCATGATTTGAACCCATAAAAGCCTTGTTGAATTTTTTCTAGAATAATGTAATTTTACTGTAGCAATTCTGCCTTGCTTTGGTTTTTGGACAATAACTCATTGTAATTATTTCTGATTCTAAATTTGATTATTGTTTCAGAAACTAGAGATCTAAGGCTTCAATTTGATATATCTTTCATGAAATTTGACTGAGAAACGAGCCCAAAATAGGCCTTTGAAGTTACCCTTCAGAATCTGGAAATTTCCTAAAAATTGTATAATTAATCCTTTTTGTGTGAGATTTTTCTTAATCGTTGACGATTGACATGAAATTGGGATATGATTATGTTGAGAATCCGTGTGAGAAGATGAGGACATCAACAAGGCATGCAACTAGAGATAGAGATGAAGCCAAGATGATGCGAATAAAGCTTCTAGATAAACTAGAGAAGTTATAGGAGATAAAAGATAAGTTCCTAAATAATAGAGATAATAGTGTATATATCTTAGAATCTGAAGATTTTTATAGTGTTGTAGCTAAGTAGAATTCTAACATAAGTAGGATCCTCCTATATAAAAGTTTGCCTATGGTCTAATGCATTCGAACGAGGAATATTCTTTTCGAAGTTCTATTCAACCTAAGTGTTTAAGCTTAGGTGTTCATTTTGTTCGTGGTATCAGAGCTCGATTCATCCGAGTATGAGTTATTCAGCTGTATCCCTGCAGTAGCCATGGCTACTCCAACATCTACGGCATCTACAGAATCATCCCCTGATCCTAACTCTCAACCGATGGTGAATCAAGGACTGCCCCTATCATTCGAGAGCCAAAACCTGCAGATCACTCAACACCGATTGAATGGCCGTAATTTCCAAGAGTGGTGTCAATCGGTCACATTAGTGATAAAAGGAAAATGTAAGTATGGCTACTTATCTAGGGAGGTTGTTGCACCACCAGAAACTTCTGCTGATTACCAAAGATGGGAGACTGAGAACGCGATTATAATGGCATGGCTCATCAACTCAATGGAGCCGAAAATTGGTTGCACATACCTCTTCTACAAGACAGCAAAGGAGGCGTGGGATGCAGTCCAAGAAACATACTCTGATCTCAAAAATACTGCCCAATGTTTCAAGATAAGATCAGCCATTAGAACCACTAGGCAAGGTAATATGAGTGTGACTGAATATTACAATACTTTGTTAGAACTTTGGCTGGAGATTGATCTCTTTTATGATCCAAGATGGGAGTGCACAACTGACAGTATGAAGTATGGCAAGATGCTAGAGAAAGAAAGGATTTTCGACTTCCTCCAGGGTCTTAATTCCGATCTAGATGAAGTGAGGTGCAAAACCTCCCTTCTTTTTATTGAGTTGCTCGCTTCAACGAACAGCCATGGCCGAGCTTCAAGCTCCCTTACTCTCTCTCTTCCCTCAAGCTCTCGGTTTCTTTCTCTCGAGCTCTCTTCTCTCTTCTCTTGATCTCTCTCGCATGCTCTCTTTCCCTTAGCTACCATCTTCTCCCACTCTCTGTTTTTGGCCATGGCCGAATCTGGGCTTCCAAGCTTGCTGTTATTTCTTCCTCACTCTCTCATTCCATCTCTCTCTCTTTGCTCTTCTCTGTATAAATGCATAGGCGAGCACCCCCGACAACTCTCTCAATTTCTCTACAATCCAACAGCCCAAAACCAACATGCTGAAATTTGCTCCCTCCATGCATGCAAACAGCCTTCTTGGGGTTCCTTCACGCATGCATTGCTTATACATATATATAATATACATTTTATATATTACACATTTAGTCCCCACTTCTCATTAATTACACTTAAGGATTCTATTAATAGCACTAAGGGAATCCTTAAATTGCATATACACCCTCTAATGGTTAATTAATTTGCATTACGATGCTTTAAAACCAAAATTAATAATTTCGGATTTACTCGATAAAATTGATTTCGCCCCTGGGCCCTCACCGGGCCCTTAATTCATTCTGAAACTGCCTCAGGGTTGATCTTTATGAAAAACCGGAGCCCCCTCAGCCTTCCGTTGACTTCCTAGAAGTCCCCTACGACGATTCGATTTTTCAACCTCAATCATAACTGTATTTTACCTACACCGAAAACCATTTTAATTCTAATTTCTTTTAATTCCATAAATCCTATCTCGAAATGCTCATCAAGACCATGTCATTTTCTGTAGACATTCACTCTCCGGTGCACTCCCTACAATCAATTCGGCAATTTATTTTGCTATCAAGCCATTTTTCGGTATTCTAACTCACGCATACTTTAAGTAATTCTTGAAGAGTATAAACTTTAAAGTTCTATTACTCAAATGCATTCAATCTAAACACGGCAATCAAGATTATAAGTTGATGGAGGAGCCTATTAAAAGCTTACATGATGATTTGAGGGTGATTTGTAAGCATCCAAAAAAGAAACAGGTGACCACAGAGGCAAATTGGTCGACAGATATGGTGCATTTGTCAATCGCCAGAAGCTAGTGGTCTCAATTGATCAACAGCCTCACCCCCATCAGTTTAATTATAGAGGTTTTTAGGTTTTTATGCTTTTTTTTTTCTTTATTTCTATTGTCTTGGTTCTGATTTTTGAACTTAAGTTAGCTGTTTTGTTTTTTCTTAGTTAGGGGAATGAAGTTGGCAGTAGGCACATTTATTCTACCTCCCTCCCTAAGTGGTGGAGTGGGGGAGTGTTTGATTTCAGCTCTTCTTTTATCAGTTTTTATTATCCATTTCTTTTTCTATTGAACAAAATGAAAAGAAAACCTCCCTATTCCTTTGATTGAAAATCTACATGACAGTTCAAATGAGAGGCTTCAACATAAACAAGCTAAGATTATCATGTTCCCCCATCTCTTCTTTTTAACTAATTTTGGTGGAGCTAATAGTATAGATGCTTGAACTTGCCTTATTATAGTTATGCCTGCCAATTGGCTAGATGACTGAGGTCTAGTTGTACTCTAAGAAATGGAGCATGACTTGTCAAGCCCGAGCTCAGCTCGTATGGTGACTAGCTCCATTTTCCTACCTACCTAAAAGTATCATTTTGTCTAGAGATGTGTAAGTTTAGGCTGTGTCCGTGGGTGAGAAAATGATATCTTATGAGTGCTGAACACGGGTGAGATGGCCATCAACCTGGTAGGCGAGGCTCAAATTGTTATTGCTTGTTGATGTATTTTCATGATGCATATATATTCATGTATGGATGTATTGGCCGTGGGAGCCTTGGGAATTATATGGAAAATTCCTTACTATTGGTGCATGTGCATGACCATGGAAATGATTACATAGTATGTATAATAATCACGGCATGAGAAATTGATGTAAATGGAAACTTATGAGTTGTGTTATACTGATATCTTCTCATACAGTTATTGTTTACTCTATCTTGATTATCTATGCATTTGATTCTATATCTCCATGCTTTATAAATATACTTGTTGAGACTTGCGACTTACCTTGTTTACTCTCATGTCATTATTGTTTAAATGCATGGGAAAATAAAAGGAAAATGTGGAATTAAAATGGAAGTCAAGTAAGGTAAATTGGTGACACTTGGCAAGATCTCATTAAAATGATTTGATTAAATATGGGAATAAGAAATTGTTGTATTAAGTGTAAGTGGGACACTTGGCATGATCTTGTGAAGTAAGAGTGGGATTAAAAGTAATTCAAAAAAGAAAAGAAAAATAGTCTCTCAAGCATTAAATGAGAGTCATTATGGTGTGAATTAAAGAAATTTTTTATTAAATAGAAAATTAGTCATGCATTTATGTGAAAAAATAGTGAATTAAAGTAAATACAAATTAAAATGGATTATGTCTTTCAAGAGTGATTTAAATTAAATCAAAAAGAAATAGATATTAGTCTCCATTAAATGCTTGAAAAATTATGGGATTTAAATTAAATGAGAAATGTGAAAAATAGTCAATCTTGAAATTAGTCAATATTTATTTATTTTGAGAAATTGGTTAATTATGGGAAATGTAGCCTTGATTTAATGGTGGTGATTGAGTCTTGAAATTTGAAGAAATCCAATGGTTGAGATTTAAGTCTACCAATGGCATGGATTGCCACATGGGTAGGATAATTTCAAGAAGAAAGTTAATGGAGGGTGAGGATTTAACTTCCAAAGAAAATCAAGGGATGAGATTTAAAGATGCTAGGTCTCTTGGATTGTGTTTCTCTAGAGAGTAGAGATTGGTTCCCTTAAAATCAAAGGCTAGGATTGAGTTTAGCTAAAGCCCAAGGATTGTGCTTGTATTTGAGGGTTGAGATTGAGTCTCTTAAATCAAAGAAAAACCAATGGCTAAGATGGAATCTTGAGTTTTGATATGGATTGAGTAGGAAATCTCTATCAATAGGGCGCGTCTGGGCGGCCGTTGCCCCCCTGTTGCTGTGTTTGAAATTTTTTTTTTTTCTGTTTATTTAATTATGTATGCTAATTTGGGAATTTCTAAAATAAAAGCATGTTTAAATAAATAAATAAATGAGTATTTAAGCCTCTAAATTAATTATTAAATTAATGTAAATTTTGAGGTATTTGTGGAAAAATCCCTATATTTTGGAAAATAAATAAAGAAATATTTTCCTTAAAATTTGCAAAATGGATGAGGAAGTTTGATGTTTGAATTTCAAAAATTTATTTCCTAAAGTTGGAAATAATTTTTTTTTAAAATACTACTGATGTTTAAAAATTTTATTGTATAATTAATAATATATATAATAAAATTAATTATATATATTATTAAAATTGTGTTTATCTCTTGTTGGGAAATGTATTATTATTGATCATTAGTGATATTAATAATAAGTTAATATCACTTTGTTTTAACAAAGCCTTGGTAACAAAACAAGGTCAGGTTTTATAGAGCTAATTTCGTTTCAATTTTCCTTTGTTCGAAGATGATCCCTTTTTGGATGTTTTCTTGAGAGGTTTCTTCTTTACCTTGCGATATTTCCCTTCATGCTTTGGGGGCTTTTCTCCTGGAAGCTTCTTGTCAAATTTTTCCCCATTGGCAGTTGAGGTTGCAGCCATGCCAGCAACATTTTCAAGTTCTTCTTTACTAGCTTTCTTTGGTGCGGCTTGAGTTCCTGTTATGGGCAGAGATGTAGCAGCCAATTGAATATGGCTGCAGATTGAACACAATATTTTGTTGGTGTTATGATGAATGGGATAAAAATAACCATAATTTCTTTATGCACAATCAACATAATGACAACAGGGTAAGAGTCCATGGTGCAATCAGTATATTTAAGCCCAAGCGCAGGATCTAAAAAAAAAAAAACATGATATTCCTAAAATCCTAAGAGGTGACATGTCTATTCAATTCATGCAGACTCCTTGCTCCAGATGAATCAACAAAATGCCCCCCTGCATCAGATATCATTATTTAATAGAAGCAAAAGAGCAACACAACATTGAATATCAATCCTTATTCCATTACAACAGGGAAGAAGAATAAACAGCAACGGATATAATTTGTTCTTCAATGAATTAGTTTTCCACACAGTTGGACTCTACAGGTAACTACAATAAGATTACCACTTAAATAAATACCATCAGTTTCCTTTGCCTCAATGATGGCAACATCTCTTTCATCATTAACACGATCATAACCATGGCGGCGCTTCCAAGTACCAAGTCTGTTCTTCATATACAAGCTTGTCTTTTTTGCACTTTACTATACTTGGAAAATCCCAAAACAAGATTGAAAACTAAAGAACTCACAGAAGTATATCAGTTCACATAATAACTACTTGACAGTGCATTTTAAATTTTTACTATGTCTATAGGAAGTCTTATTGACTAACCTTTCCTTTCAGCAAACAATTCCCATCTCGTAGGAGGTTTTTTCTTTGGCAGTTGATATAAAAAAGTTCCAATAAGAAGTCAAATCATTTTCCTAAAAAAGAAAAGTGCAAAACATAAACAGCGTCACATGTGTTGTTCCAGGGAAAGAGGAGTCAATACTAATGATGAGCCAGTGACTTTGAAGATCCAATCATGCAATAGCAATTAAATGCAAAGCGTTTGTTTCTCAAAACCCCTAGATTGAAAAGGAAATTATAATGTATAAGCAGATGATGGTGCCAGGTATACTCTTGTCGCCCACAACTAATAATATTTTGTTGTGGCTTATTTTGGAACTGATACAGCGGTTTTTCAAACACCACTCTTGACTGTTGGTCACAATTTTATTGCATTTAGATCTAGATATCACTCCCTAATAAAGTGCTACTGTGTTACCTTTTTCTATCAATTACTTAACAATTTGTCTCATGGACTAGTCTCTGGAGTGCATCTTAGAACCTCTAAACATGCTAATTCTACAATGGTGACAATATAAGATGGTTCTAAATTGAGAGAATAACAAGCAACATCTACGAATGTAATATACTTGCAATCATTCACCATTTGTTTCTCTTGTCCAGGTTTAATGAGCCTACCATGGATAAAATCCGTGTGATTTCATGGGAGGGGGGGAATATGGCCGGAGACTCCAAGGACGAAGATGTGGACTCCGTGAAAAAGGTACTAGAGGACGAAGATCCCATTGTCTTCACACCCAAGGACCAAGGAGATGTGCTCCTGCCCCATGATGACCCGTTGGTGTTCTTGCCCGTTATTACTAAACATCCTGTTGAACGCATCTTGGTAGATAATGGGAGCTCTGTGAATCTGCTGTATTGGAACTACTTTGAAAAGATGCACATCACACACGACTGACTCAAGACGGTTACGTCATCGTTGTACAATTTTGCGGGGGAAGCAGTTCCCATTGTAAGGTCGATCCAGCTTTCGGTCACTCTAGGGAGCTACCCCCAAGTGGTTACTAGGCAGGTAAGCTTTATCGTTGTCAAGACCTTCTCCCCCGCTTACAATGTGATGTTCGGGTTCGCTACTCAACGCCATGAGAGTAGTCATCTCGCTAAGTGAGGGAAACCAAAAGCAAGCCAGAGTATGTTATGTAAGCTCCACTAAAAGCAGCAAAGGGAAGGCAAAGTCGACAACGGGGGAGACTTTAATGATCAGTGAGCAGACTCTCGAAGCTAACAAGCCCCAGCTAGTAGAAACACTTGAAGGAATCCCTCTAAACCCCGACGATGGTGACAGAAAGGTGCATGTGGGGAGCCAATTAGAGGGTCTAGAGAAAGAAAAGGCCATCAAATGCCTACGATCTTATGCGGACGTATTTGCTTGGACGCCGGACGACATGCCTGGGATTAATTTCTTTATGCACAATCAACATAATGACAACAGGGTAAGAGTCCATGGTGCAATCAGTATATTTAAGCCCAAGCGCAGGATCTAAAAAAAAAAGGTCCTGCCAAAATAACATGATATTCCTAAAATCCTAAGAGGTGACATGTCTATTCAATTCATGCAGACTCCTTGCTCCAGATGAATCAACAAAATGCCCCCTTGCATCAGATATCATTATTTAATAGAAGCAAAAGAGCAACACAACATTGAATATCAATCCTTATTCCATTACAACAGGGAAGAAGAATAAACAGCAACGGATATAATTTGTTCTTCAATGAATTAGTTTTCCACACAGTTGGACTCTACAGGTAACTACAATAAGATTACCACTTATATAAATACCATCAGTTTCCTTTGCCTCAATGATGGCAACATCTCTTTCATCATTAACACGATCATAACCATGGCGGCGCTTCCAAGTACCAAGTTTGTTCTTCATATACAAGCTTGTCTTTTTTGCACTTTACTATACTTGGAAAATCCCAAAACAAGATTGAAAACTAAAGAACTCACAGAAGTAGATCAGTTCACATAATAACTACTTGACAGTGCATTTTAAATTTTTACTTGAAGGAATCCCTCTAAACCCCGACGATGGTGACAGAAAGGTGCATGTGGGGAGCCAATTAGAGGGTCCGGAGAAAGAAAAGGCCATCAAATGCCTACGATCTTATGCGGACGTATTTGCTTGGACGCTGGACGACATGCCTGGGATTAACCTAAAGGTCATATCCCACTGACTGAATGTCCGTCCAAAAGCCCGGCCAGTCAAACAGAAGAAAAGACGCATCGCCCCAGAGAGGTTGAGGTACCTAGAAGAAGAAGTAGACAAACTCCTTGAAGTGGGATTCATTAGGGAGGTCCAATACCCCGTGTGGCTAGCGAATGTCATGATGGTGACAAAAGCCAATGGAAAATGGCGAGTATGCATCGATTTTACAGACCTGAACAAGGCATGTCCGAAAGACTCCTACCCACTCCCCCGAATAGATAGGCTAGTTGATGATACCTCCGGATATACTGTGCTGAGTTTTTTGGTTGCATTTTCGGGCTACCATTAGATCTGAATCTATCCGCCCGATGCTGAAAAAGACAACCTTTATCACAAAAAATAGGACGTACTGTTACCAAGTGATGCCTTTCGGTTTGAAGAATGCATGGGCCACGTATCAGAGAATGGTTAACAGAGTATTCAAAGATTTTCTAGGGGAGGAGATGGAGGCCTATGTGGACGACATGATAGTGAAGAGTAAGCAAGGCGAGTCATACGCCCAACAATTGGAGAAAGTTTTGGCAGTGTTCTGGGAGAATAATATGCGTTTGAATTTTGACAAGTGTGCATTTGGGGTGAAATCAAGAAAATTCCTAGGATACATGATTACTCACAGGGGGATAGAGGCCAACTCAGAAAAGCTGCAAGCAGAGATTGACATGCAGTCCCCTTCATCAGTACAAGAGGTTCAAAGGCTGATGGGTCAATTGACAGCTCTGAGCAAGTTCCTCACCAAATACGCTGAACGCAGCCTCCCTTTCTTCAAGGCCTTAAAGGGGGGTCGAGATTTTCAATGCACTACCAAATGCGAAAAGACATTTCAAGAATTGAAGGAGTACCTAAAGGAGATTCCCATATTGACTCGACCGAAAACGAGAGAAAGGCTATGCCTATATTTGGGAGTCAGTCACCACGTTGTAAGCGTAATTCTTGTTAGAAAGATGGAACAAGTTGACAACCCAGTTTATTATGTGAGCAAGGTTTTGCAGGGAGCAGAGTCGCAATACCTCTACGCTGAAAATGTAGCTCTGGCGCTGATAATAGTAGTGAGAAAATTGAGACCCTACTTTCAAGCCCACAGCGTCACAGTGTTAACAGATCAACCATTAAGACAAATCCTACAGAAGCCTGAGTGTTCGGGAAGGCTAACCAAGTAGGCTATTGAACTCAATGAGTATAATCTCAACTTCGAGCTCAGAAAGGCAATAAAGGGGCAGGCATTGGCAGATTTTATAGTGCATTGCAATCACTCCCCAACAGCAAAAGAGTTGCACAGGAAAGAGTGGATGTTATTTGTAGACGGGGCATCCAATGTGAATGGAGTAGAGCAGGAGTGGTATCAATCTCCCCCGAGGAGGCGTTGGAATACTCCCTACGTTTCACACTTCCCAGTTCCAATAACACGGCTAAGTACGAAGTGCTGCTAGCGAGGATGAAATCCATGGATATTTATTTAAAGCAGATTTATTTAAAGCATAATGCACATTAAAATCCATGGATGATTTTGAAATGAAACTACTTTTGATGGTATTTCAGAAAGCATTTGCTTAAGAAAAGATGATACCAAAATCCCCCTTAAGAGCCATGGATCACTCTTAGCTATTAAGCCATAAAAGTAAATAACAGTACCTGCTCTGATACCACTTGTGAGAAAAGAAAGACACCCAAGAAGAGGCTAAATTGGGTTTTCAAAAACTTTTCTTCATTTTATAAACAGTTTCGCATTTATCAAACCATGAACACTTAATGTTATAATTATGACCTTGACTGAAAATGACATGTAGAAAGCGTAAAATAAATTTTATGCAAGAAGATTTACTGTCCTTAAATTTTAGAAAGCTATTGATTTCAGAATTAAAACTTAAAACAAATTTGCTAAGAAGAATGATAGTTGCCGAAAGTAAAATGTAAAGTTGCTGAAGGAAAAGTAAATTAACAATGTAGCACAAAAGGATGTATAGTGCTTCGGCTCAACCAACATAATCCACTATGAGCGGAAGATCTACAAAAAAGATGGTTATTGCAAGTATTAATCGAAAACACAAAAAAAATCGAAAATACACAAAGTATAGAGAAACTCCCTGACAGTCGCGGTAAAGGCGTTCAAGGCTTAGATCTGGGCAATAGAATCACCACTTAGGCAACACTGAGAATAGAAACACCAAGCCCCAACAAAGCCCAACCCCATATCTGTTCACCCACCCAAGAGGAAGCGAAAGCTCTACGCGAAGTAGAGTCCACACACAGGAACCAGAATCACGAAGATAAAGCGAGAAGCAAGAAGCCAAAAACGGATCGAGACTATGAAGCTAACCTACCAAGGACCGGCCACCCTGATTATATAGAGAGGGAAACCAAGAGGTGCGGCACATAAATGGCAAGAGGGCACCACACAAACCAGCAAGCAAACGCCGCACAAAGCGGCAAGGAAAGTCGAGAAATGCGGAGGGGACATCAGCACCGACAAGAGGGAGGGAGAGGGAGAGAGAGCGAGAGTCTCCCCAAAGACATAGGGTATATATACGTGGATAGTTAGGGCAAACATCAAAGTGCGTTGGGCTTCTCATTTCTTAACCAAATGGCCTTAGGCCCATTTTTCCTCCAAAGAATGATTAATGGGCTTATGGCTCGATTTCTGTATAAGGCTACCAATAAGTGGTGATATGGGGTTATGCTTCAATCACGGGCAGAGGCCTCTAAAGATTAGACCCACCCGAAAAATCGTCACCGCCTTGGGCCTTATTTGGAAACACAACCTAACATCCACTATCTTGCCTCCTCACTAAGGATTTTAATAAATCACTGCAGCTTTTGTAAAACAAGAACACGTATAAGCAGATCAAAAACATAAATGATTTAAGATACTACTCATGCATGCTTTAAGTTATTCTTGAAAAGGATAAAATTTAGAGTTTTATTACTTGAATGCATTCAACCTAAACATAAGCAACACTAGGAAATATTGCTTGGAATACATACAACATTTCTAGATGCTTTAAGATAGCACCTCTTAGATGCGACTTCATTCTTAATCGAGTGATTAACCATTACTCCACTATAAGCCCGAGAGAATGAATTTTTCGCAGCTTAACCAAATGATGCTTGACATCTACAACCCTATAAATACAAGTTTCAAAGCAACGAGCATTCAACTAATAAAGCCTCAAATAAATAACGTAGGCTTTGAGAATCTAGAACGTAGAATCACTTGCCCAAGCATATATACATATATATTTGAAAGCATGGATGCTAGATATTTATGCAACAACTAAACCACATCACGATTTGAATTTAGCGACGCTTCCACATAATTTGAGCACTTAAGATATTACCCAACCTTAAGCTTACTCACGAGGATACACGACATTTATTATCCACGACACTAATGCATTAGGATACTTAAGATATCATCCCCGAGTAACTTATTGATATAACAGACGCGTAAGAAAGAGAGAGATTAATCACTAGCAAAACATAGTGAGGTTATTGGTACAACCTTAATATGAAGTATAAGACAATATAAATCCTTCAAATCAAAACTCAAGTACCATCACTTGAGTAAACGATCACTTACTTAACAATCTCAACTCCTAGCACCTAAAACATAAATTACGAAATATACAAGATATAAGCACTTAATATCCTTTTCGAGAAGGAGAATACTATTTGACAATCATAAGGAGACAATAGAAATATTAAGGAATTCTCTCCCCATTTTCAAATATTCATTCCAAGACTTAGTACCAACAAATATTACAAGAATATATATATATTCAACACCAAGTTGATCAAACAGATGATTTAACTATCTTCTTAAGAAATCAAACCTTAGATAGATTTAAATAGAGGGTATGCTTCCCCGGCAAACAAGCCACAAATTCTTTTAACACTCGAGGCTTAATAGAATTTAGCATTCACGTTAGAATGAATCAAAACTGCTAATCAGTCTTTGCATATAAACACATACAAGCATTCAAGCATGTCATCTTGATAATTTAGGCAAACATTAATCAACAAAAGCAAATAATTCAAAATCATAAATCTAGCTTAAGAAAATTTGAACTAATGTATCGAAAGCTAAAGTGCTTTTAAGCACTAGGATTCTAGTCCTATGACACTCGAGTGACAAGCTCGAGCTTTTTTTAGAAATATCTATTCTATCTTAGCAACTCGAGTAACATTTCCCCATTACTCGACTAATATTCCATAGAGACCTATATCTACACACTCTTACTCGATTAACTTCACAGATTAATAGAGTATCTTATGACACTTTCTGGAAATATGCAGCACTATATGGATGAACTTGAAAACCACATTTCAAGACTTCAATCCATGAAAAATTTATTCACTCCTAGGATATTTTCCTCGTTCCCAGGATTTCAAATGAAATCTAAAATCAAATTCATTCAAGAACTTATCACAAAATATTATTGCACAAAAAAAAACTGTTTATCCTCAGATGCACGAATAATAAATCCATTCACGAGAACATATATTTTCGGGACAAACAATTTTCAAACATTCAATCATATTATCAAAATGCATATTCAGTAACTCCTAAACGCATCCATTTTTTTTTTAAGTGACAGAATTGCAACAAGTAAATAATCTTAAGAGAAGAACCTGATAAAGATTGGACACTCGATTAACTTTCTTTCACTATTCGAGTGACCATAAACCAAACTACCACTAAGTCTCAACAACACGTTAGAACTATGCTACTCGTAAGCATATGAATCCTATGCAGCAAAATCAAAATACAAAATCCTATAATGTAATTTTTAAATTCAAGAAATGCAAATACACCAAAGACATATCTCGTATAATGTTTTTACACTTCATGTGTACCCAAATCAATCAAGAAATATATTCAAGCAGGCTTCAAATTTCCCAAACATTTTCAAGTAATCCTAAACCAGATTTAATCACTCGATCCATCCTATCACTACTCAAGAGAGCTCAATCAACCTATCACTCAATGCAGTTATGATCTCAATCGCATAAACTGAATACATAGAATTGTGCCACTCATGAGCACGCCAAACATTGTCACTCACAAAGATTTTTAAAGCAGCGAATAATATTACCTTTAACCTAATACAATCGTAGGCAAACCAACCATTTGACTACCACCTCATCAAAACATCAAGATTTTTCCCTTAATTATCTAAATGCAAATCACGAACATTCAATCAAATATGAATGCACTTAGGCATAGAAATACCTTAGTCAACAAACAATCATTTTCATCATAATGCAATGATCATCCAAAACGATGAGCATAACTTCATTACATTCCAAAACATCAATCACAGAAGAACAAGCTAATTCAAGGATTTTTTCAATCATACACTCATAGAAAAATTCATCATCAAAACAATAGGACATAGCACTCAATGAGCAAGTCCATTTAAGACACTAGAATATAACTTAGCATCTATTTCCATAGGTACAGACGTACCTCAATTAACACCAGAAGCTCATATCCAAAAAATTTCATACTGACGAGCGAAAGATGATTTCATCTTCAAGGCTTTAATAATCAGCAAACATAAATAATCAATATTTAATCACACGCAATCAACGCAAACAGGCAAGGTTGAAAACCATATCAACAAAGACATTTAAATTTAAAGAGATATGAGATCGAAATATGTTACCTGGGGAGATGCATCGTTTTCTCCCAAAGCTGAATTGTTTTTAAGTCCCATGGACGGCATAGAAAACCTATCAAAGATAAAGTACCCAATCATTTGAGCCCTTGAACTTTCTAAGCTATTTTTGTATCAAACACATATTCTTAACTACAAAAACCATTTTTGGAGCTGCCTTGAGCTCATCCTTGGGAACCCATACCTTCTTTATTCTAAATATTCGTATGAAAAAAGTTTTCATATACATTAACCCTATCAATAGCATCAGTTATATCATAAGAAGAACAAGAAATGGTTACCCCTTCTTCTTCTATATGCTCCTCTTGACTCGTGGATGTAGCTCGAGATTTCTGAATGTAATCTTCTTTGATGCCCCTGTGTTCACTATCAAAAACCTCATGCAAAATATTAGAGCTAACAGATTTATTTAAAGTAGAATGCACATTTCAAATCCATAGATTATTTTGAAAGGAAATCATTTTTCATGGTATTTCATAAAGCATTTGCATAAGAGGAGGTGACACCAAAATCTCCCCCTGAGAGCCATGGACCACTCTTAGCTGTTAAGCTAGAAAAGTAAATAACGGTACCTGCTCTGATACCACTTTTGAGAAAAGATAGACACCCAAGAGGAGGGTGAATTGGGGTTTCAAAAAAATTTCGTGATTTTATAAATACTTTGAATAAAACAGTTTTGCCTTTATCAAACCACGAACACTTAATGTTTTAATTATGACCTTGACTAAAAATAATATGTAGAAAGTGTAAAAAAAATTATATGCAAAAAGATTTACTGTTTTTAAAATTTTAGAAAGCTGTTGATTTCAGAATTAAAACTGAAAACAGATTTGCTAAGAAGAATGATACTTGTCGAAAGTAAAATGAAAAGTTGCCGAAGCAAATGTAAATTATAAATGCAACACAGAAGGATGTGTATAGTGGTTCGGATCAACCACCATAATCCCCTGTGAGCGGAAGATCTACAAAAAATATGGCCGCTGCAAGTATTAATCAAAAACCAAAAAAATCCGAAAATACTCAAAAGTATAGAGAAACTCCCTTGCAGTCATGATAGAGACGTAACACCGAGAATACAACCACCAAGCCCCAACAAAGCCTAACCCCAAATCCGTTCACCCGCCCAGGAGGAAGCGAAAGCTCTACACGAAGTAGAGTCCATGCACAGGAACAAGAATCACGAAGATAAAGCGAGAAGCAAGAACTCGAGAACTGATCAAGACTATGAAGCTTACCTACGAAGGATCGATCGTACCGATTATATAGAGACAGGGAAACCGAGAGGTGCGGCACATAAATGGCAAGAGGGCGCCGCACAAACCAGCAAGCAAATGCCGCACAAAGCGATAAGGAAACTCGAGAAATGCGGAGGGGACATCGGCGCCGACAAGAGGGAGGGAGGGAGGGGAAGAGAGAACGAGAGTCTCCCCAAAGACATAGGTATATATACGTGGACAACTAGGGCAAAACATCAAAGTGGGCTGAGCTTCTCATTTCTTAAGCAAATGGCCTTACGCCCATTTCTCCTCAAAATAAATGATTAATGGGCTTATGGCCTGATTTCTATATAGGGCTGCCAATAAGTGGTGATATGGGTTACACTTCAATCACAGGCCGAGGCCTATGAAGATTAAACCCACCCGAAAAATCGTCACTACCTTGGGCCTTATTTGGAAACACAACCTACCATCCACTATCTTGCCTCCTCACTAAGGATTTTAATAAACCACTGCAGCTTTTGTAAAATAAGAACACATATAAGCAGATCAAAAACATATATGATTTTTATGCTATAAGCATAATGCACATGTACTACTCATGCATGCTTTAAGTTATTCTTAAAGAGGATAAAATTTAGAGTTCTATTACAAGAATGCATTCAACCTAAACATGAGCAACACTAGGAAATGTTGCTTGGAATACATACAACATTTCTAGATGCTTTAAGATAGCACCTCCTAGATGCGACTTCATTCTTAATCGAGTGATTAACCATTATTCCACTATAAGCCCGAGAGAATGAATTTTTCGCAGCTTAACCAAATGATGCTTGACATCAACAACCCTATAAATAAAAGTTTCAAAGCAACGAGCATTCAACTAATAAAGCCTCAAATGTTCTTCCATTAAATTTCAGAACATTGAGAGCCTTCAGAATATGATATTAAATATCAAATAAATAACTTAGGCTTTGTGAATTTAGAATGTAGAATCACTTTCCCAAGCATATATACATATATATTCGAGAGCATAGATGCTAGATATTTATGCAACAACTAAACCACATCGCAATTAGAATTTAGCGACGCTTCCACATATTTTGAGCACTTAAGATATTACCCAACCTTAAGCTTACTCTTAATTGTCACGAGGATACACGACATTTATTATCCACGGCACTAATGCATTAGGATACTTAAGATATCATCCCCGAGTAACTTATTGATATAACAGACGCGTAAGAAAGAGCGAGATTAATCACTAGCAAAACATAGTAAGGTTATTGGCACAACCTTAATATGAAGTATAAGACAATATAAATCCTTCAAATCAAAACTCAAGTACCATCACTTGAGTAAATGATCACTTACTTAACAATCTCGACGCCTGGCACCTAAAACATCAATTACGAAATATACAAGATATAAGCACTTAATATCTTTTCGAGAAGGAGAATACTATTTGACAATCATAAGGAGGCAATAGAAATATTAAGGAATTCTCTCCCCCTTTTCAAATATTCATTCCAAGACTTAGTACCAACAAATATTACAAGAATATATATATATATTCAACACCAAGTTGATCAAACAGATGATTTAACTATCTTCTTAAGAAATCAAACCTTAGATAGATTTAAATAGAGGATATGCTTCCCCTGCAAACAAGCCACAAATTCTTTTAACACTCGAGGCTTAATAGAATTTAGCATTCACGTCAGAATGAATCAAAACTGCTAATCAATCTTTGCATATAAGCACAGATAAGCATTCAAGCATGTCATTTTGACAATTTAGGCAAACATTAATCAACAAAAGCAAAGAATTCAAAATCATAAATCTAGCTTAAGAAAATTTGAACTAATGTATCAAAATCTAAAGTTCTTTTAAGCACTAGGATTCTAGTCCTATGACACTCGAGTGACAAGCTCGAGCTTCTTTTAGAAATATCTATTCTATCTTAGGAACTCGAGTAACATTTCCCCATTACTCGACTAATATTCCATAGACCTATATCTACACACTCTTACTCGATTAACTTCACAGATTAATCGAGTATCTTATGACACTTTCTGGGAATATGCAGCACTATATGGATGAACATGAAAACCACATTTCACGACTTCAATCCATGAACACTTAATTCACTCCTAGGAGATTTTCCTCGTTCCCAGGATTACAAATAAAATCTAAAATCAAATTCATTCAAGAACTTATCACAAAATATTATTGCACAAGAAACAACTATTTATCCTCAAATGCACGAATAATAAATCCATTCACGAGAACATATATTTTCGGGACAAACAATTTTCAAACATTCAATCATATTATCAAAATGCATATTCAATAACTCCTAAACGCATCCATTCTTTTTTTAAGAGACAGAATTGCAACAAGTAAATAATCCTAAGAGAAGAACTTGATAAAGATTGGACACTCGATTAACTTTCATTCACTATTCGAGTGACCATAAACCAAACTACCACTGAGTCTCAACAACACACTAAAACTATGCTACTCGTGAGTATATGAATTCTATGCAGTAAAATCAAAATACAGAATCCTATAATATAATTTTTAAATTCAAGAAATGCACATACACTGAAGGCATATCTCATATAATGTTTGCACACTTCATGTGTACCCAAATCAATCAAGAAACATATTCAAGCAGGATTCATATTTCCCAAAAATTATAAAATAATCCTAAAACAGATTTAATCACTGGATCGATCCTATCATTACTCAAGAGAGCTCAATCAACCTATCACTTAATGCATTTATAATTTCAATCACATAAACTGAATACATAGAATTGTGACACTCATGAGCACACCAAACATAGTCACTCACAAAGATTTTTAAAGCAGTGAACAATATTACCTTTAACCTAATACAATCGTAAGCAACCCAATCATTTGACTACCGCCTCATCAAAAACATCAAGATTTTCCACTTTATTATCTAAATGCAAATCATGAACATTCAATCGGATATGAATGCAGTTAGGTATAGAAATACCTTAGTCAACAAACAATCATTTTCATTATAATGCAAAGATCATCCAAAACGATGAGCATAACTTCATTGCATTCCAAAACATCAATCACAGAAGAAGAACAAGCTAATTCAAGAATTTTATCAATCATACACTCATAGCAAAATTCATCATCAAAACATTACGACATAGCACTCAATGAGCAAGTTCATTTAAGACATTACAATATAATTTAGCACCTATTTTCACAGGTACAGACCTACCTCAATTAACACCATAAGGTCATATCCAAAACAATTCATACCGATGAGCAAAAGATGATTTCATCTTGAAGGCTTTAATAATCAACAAAAAGAAATAATCAATATTTAATCACACGCGTAATCTTGGCAAACAGTCAAGGTTGAAAACCATATCAACAAAGACATTTAAATTTAAAAAGATATGAGATTAGAACATATTACCTATGGAGATACATCATTTCCTCCAAAAGCTGAATTGTTTTAAGTCCCTTAGACAACATATAAACACTATCAATTTTTATAGTCAATCAAAATGGTTAGCCAAAAGTACACTTCAAGTAAACACTAATAAGAAGAAAATAAACTTACAAACTAATAATAAAGGGTCATCCTTTCTTCACTCATTTTTCCACATTGTGATGGGTTGATGGAGGATTGTTTTTGCATGGAATTGTCCTTCCATTCGCAAAAGGAACAATCGTACCAAGGCTTGCCCACCAAACCAACATACTAACAATAATAAAATAAAATAAAAAAGTGCATTTAAAACAAATAAAAACACTTATGGAAAAAAATAAATCAACATAATAATAGATAGTATCTTTGGTGCATGAGGTTCTGACTTTTTACATTGGGACCAAAGCACAACCAGTAAAGCAAGATACAAATAATAATAAAAAGTAAAAGAATGTATTTCAAAACCAATAAAGATAGTTAAAGGAAAATAAACCAACATATCTATGTTAATAAAAAAAAGAATCAAGGAGAGTAATGGAAAAGCATGAATCCAAAAAGATAAAAAAATAATCAGATGATATTCAACCATAAAAGCCAAAAAAAAAAAAAAGAATCGCTAAGAAAAAATTAACAACTAAGGTAGAAACAAAATCAAGCAATTAAGTAAAACCAAAAAATCTGAGACACAAAGCATTGCAAAAATCAATCTATATAGTCAATAAAGATGGTGAATAAAAAATATACCTTAAGTTAACATTGATAAGGCCAAAACAGAAAAAATAACCTAAAAAACTAATAAATGGCAGCCCTCAATGCACGTGGTTTTCTCATTTTGTGCATGTCGAGGACAGGTTATTTTTTTTACAAAATTTTCTTTGATGCCTTGCAAATATCCTATTTCAACTACAGGAATCTGTGACTTTCCATTAACAAAAGAATAAGCACCCACCCACTAAACCAACGTACTAATAACAGTAAATTTATTAGAAAATACATTTAAAATTGAATAAAGAAAGTTATGCAAAAAATAAATCAACAAAATAATAAAGGGCATCCTTAGTGCACGAGATTTCCCACTTTTTAAGAGTTACGGGTGAAATATTTATGGGCAAAGCCTTTGCCTAGGTTTATAAAGATGATGTTTCCAAAACACAAACCCAAATCCTTCCTTTCACAAAAGAGAAACCATTGTGTTGCTGTATTCCAATCTATGCCAACATATCAAAACAAAAACAAAAAAAGAGTAAGCAAAGCATCAAGTATGCAGAGTAAACAAAAAGCATGGATCTAACAACATATAAAACAATTAGACGATATTAAATCATAAATAGAAATGTCACTCTGAAAAAATTAACAAATATAGCTAGGAAGAAAATAAAAAATTGATATAAAACTAAGAAATCTAAGACATAAAGCATTATACAAATCAATCTTTACCGTCAATCAAAATTATTAACCAAAAGTACACCTCAAGTCAACACCAGTAAGGCCAATCAAGGAATAAAATGAACTAACAAGCTATTAGAGGGTAGGGTAGTTTTTGTGCGAAACTTATTTCATGCCCTGCAAAGAGGCGATTTCAACTGCTTGAACCAATGACCTTACATTCACGAAGGTGCACCCCTACCTTACAACCAAAGCTTGTCCTCCAAATCAAAATACCAATTACAATAAAGATAATAATTGAAAAAATAAATCAACATAATAAAAAATTAAACAAAACAGTAAGTATTGAGAGCAACAAAAAGCATGAATCTAACGAGATTGAAAATAATCGAACCATATTCAATCATAAATACAAAACAAAACAAAAAAAAAGAGAGGAGAGATCAAACCTTGGGGCAGATCTTCAATCTCGGTGAATTCCTTCTCCAATGCGGCACCGATCATTCCGGGCAAGCTGACCTCCTTGGATCTCGGGTGGGAGGAGTTGGATTCCGCAGTGGATTCCGCAGCGATGGTAGAGGCGTTGGCGGCAGCGACGGAGAGAGTGAGACGAGAGAACGCAGAGAGAGAGAGAGGAGAGAGCTGTCCGCATCTCTCCCAGAGGGTTAGATAGAGAGAGAGGAGGGGGGAGCGTGGGGGGAAGGGGAAGATACGAGAATCCGAATGGGGGAGGAGCGTGGGTGGTTGGAGATATGCTATCCCAGAAAAGATACGTCCGTTGGAGCGCGGGAGCAGGGTGGCATGCTAACATTAATTTCTGTTATTTAAAATTCAAATTTAATTTCTGTTATTTAAAATTCAAATTTAATTTCTGTTATTTCTCAAGTTTTTTAATTGATTTTTTGACTCAGTTTTAATTCCAATAGTCTCTTTTATAAATAAATTATTTATTTTTTTAATTAATTAATTATTATTAAGTTGTAATAATAATTTTATTTAATTAAAAATATCATCACCAATTAAAATTTATAAGACAAAAAATAATATTATTAATCATCGATTCACTTGGGGTATCCGGACTTACGCCCAACTAGTCCCTAAGGGGCGATGACCTTCCCCCTAATGCACGTCCGAGTAAATCCGAATGCGGATCCAATCTATACACACCCAAATTGGACCTTCGAGATATGGCTATCTTCTCTGTGGACCCCCCTCATGTCGTGCAGATGGGACCCCTAGAGGGGAGACAGGGCGCACCAACACGCTCTCTCCACAAGGGCAACAAGCCAGCAATAAATGCCACCAGTCGCCATTAAGATTTGAACCCCCGATGCTCATGTTATTCTTCTAAGTGCTTTACTGCTAGACCATGCACGTGGGTAGCAGGGAACCTTCCTTCCTCCTGCATATAATCAAATAATTAAACATGGGGTATTGTTATTATGACATGACTAGGCAATGCCACTGAACTGAATATATACCGTCCTGAATGAATATAAGGGCTGCGAGAAGGTTGCTAATCGAGGTGGCAGGCACATCACTCACACACGTGAAAAAGATTTTTTCACATCCCATCATATTCATATTAAGGCTTGGGCCTCTCTCTCCTCATATTCATTCATTCATTCATTTGCTTGTGACTAAAATAATAAAAGACGAGCAGCCTTTACTAGTCTACCTATTCATTTCATGACAAAAGATAAAAAATAAAATCAAATTAGCTAGTTCTTTTAAAATTTATATATATATATATATATTTATATATAAGTCCAGTCTTATTTTATGAAGGATCCACTGAACTTCTCAGAACCAATAAACAAAGATATTTATAATTATACTATGTCATTTTCTTTAGACATCTAAGTTCTAAAACACTCCCTTCAATTAATTCAGTTGATCAACGACGGGATTGGTCTGTTGTTGATTTCGTCACTGATTAAAAAATTAATAAATAAAATAAAATTTTAAACGTAAATAAAAAATAATAATAATAAAATATATAAAAAAATACAAATTATATAAATTGAAATTTGAACTTAAATTTTTATATTTATTGAATATAAATATATAAAATTAAATTTATGATAATTAATAATTTATTTTAATTAAATAAATAACTAACTCACCAACAATATTTGGATCATTATATTTGTATTTCTAATTTTAAAATTGTATTTACCATATTTATAACATTATATTTGTACTTCTTATTTTAAAATATAAATGAAAACAAATTAAAATATAAATATTAATCTTTTTATTTAAAATTATTATAATATATTTAATAAATAACTACTTAAAAACACTTTTTTACAAATAAATTGTATATTTATTATATTTTTTATATATAATTAATATTTCATTGAAAAAAATTGACATAATATTTTTTTATTTTAAATAAACATTTTTTAATTATTTCTCATTTAAATCATCAATAATATATACACAATGCACAGTAATATATACATAATATACAACTATATAAATGTAAAATAAAAAATAATATACATACAATAAATATAAATAACATAGAAATTAAAATTAGTAGTTAATCATTAAAAAAAACTAACAGCTAAAAAAAACTATAATGCACATAGAAAATGAAGCAATCTATAACTAACATTAATATTTTTCATCTAAAAAGCATTTAAAGATGCATTTAAAAGTTAAAATAATAAAATACTAAAAATATAACGTAGAGACAAAAAAAAATAAAATATTCGGATTTAGATGTCTCAGGTTAAGCGTGGTCGGATTTAGGCAAAGAACTCTCGGGTTAAGTGTGCTTGAGCTGGGAAAGCTCAAGGATGGGTGACGCCCTCGGAAGTTCACGTAGACCCATCAGAGTAAGTTGTTCTGGTCATTCTTATCGCTCGATGCGAGATGTTACATGTGGTATCAGAGTTGACCCTTGGAGAATGCGGTCCGATGAAGGCGGAGAGTGGCACCGGGGCTTAAGGGCCTGTGCAAGGAGCGGCTTTTAGGATGGTAGCCTCCAAAAAAGAAAAGAGCTGGGACCAGCTATAAGGTGGCATGATAAGGACGTCATGTGCTGAAGGAGGGGAGAATGTAATACCCCAAGTGTCTAGAGAAATGTAGTATATATCGAAGATAAATAAGGAATGAAACAACACCAGCTGGATATCTTTTGGGCTGAATGTAGACAAAGAACTTCCGGGTTAAACATGCTTGAGCTGGGAAGCTCAATGATGGATGACCCCCTGGGAAGTTCGCGTAGACCTATCAGGGTAAGTTATTCCAGTCCTTCTTATTGCTCGATGCGGGATGTTACAAATGTTTATTAATTTTATTTCGTTGCTAATTCAAATGAAAATTTTATAAATTATTATAATAGCGATAAAAAATTATGACTATTTTGATTTTGATTTTAATTTGTAATTTTATTTTTTATTAATTTTGCAACTTAAAGATGAAATATTATGTCACTAATTTTGAATTTATTTTGAATTTTTATAAATTGTACATTAAATATGAAAATTTTCTTTCTCAAATGAGATTTTAAATTTAATTCAAATATTTTATGAATTTCACAATTTAGCAACGAAATAATTCTGCCACGAAAACTTATAATTTAATTTATAATTTTTTTAATTTTAGCAACGAAAGAATTCCATCGCTAAATGATTTAAATTTTAATTTACATTTTTTCCAATTTACCGACGAATTTGTTCCGTTGTTAAATAATTTTAAATTAAATTTTAGTTTAAAGGATTTAAATTTAAATTTAATTTTCTTTAATGTTTAATACATAATTCTCTACTTACCTGGGTATTTAAAACTCACTTAAACCGCATTTAATCTTGATTTTTCTCCCAAATTTTCTCCATTTTTCATCACTGTGCGCGCGTTTTCTTCTCCTTAAATTGCTATCTGTTTGTGCTGGTTCGGGACGCCCGAAATGGGCTTAAAATAGGAACAAAAAGAGTGGCTGGGAAGGGAAAATTTTGGGAGGCCTAATCCCATACGGACCCCCGACAAATTCAGGAACAAGGACAAGTTCTGCGCTTACCACAACGAGGCAAGACATAACACCTCTGAGTGTGGGGCATTGAAGGATGCAATTAAAGAACTGATCAGGAAAGGTCGCTTACATGATTATGTGGTGCGGTCGAGGGATCAACTGCCCCAGCATCCTGTCCAACCTGAACCTCGCCAAGCTCCCGAGCAAGATTTGGCACCTGTAGTAAGAACTATCTTCACTATTCACGGTGGGCCTCATATTGCAGGAACCTTTAATAGGTCGCACGAAAGTTATGTATGAGAGGCCGGTCACCTTCTACTTGCCGGGTATGGTGAACAGGGAATGCCATCAAAGAAAGCCAAAGCAACCCCCAGTGACATCGTCTTTTCAGAGGAAGATACAAGAGAGGTGCATTGGCCACACAACGACGCTCTTGTGGTCCGAGCTCGAATTAGAAAAGTTGAAGTGCAAAGGATCATGGTTGACACATGCAGCTCAGTAAATCTACTATATAGAGGATGCTTCGACCAGATGGTCCTGGGGTCAGATCAGCCAATGGCTTCCCCGGAGCCACTTTATGGTTTCACCGGAGATGCGGTGACCCCCGCAGGATGCATCAGGCTCCCACTTACAATTGGGGACTCAGATCGCCAAGCTATTGTAATGACGGACTTCTTGATCATTGATTGCCCTTCGGCGTATAATGTTGTCATGGGGAGGACCCGCTATGAATGACCTGAACCTGATCATCTCGACCAAAGCGATATCCGCCAAATTCCCAACTCTGAACGGGACATGACGCATGAGAGGCGAGCAATATTCAGCGAGACATTGTTATGAAGAGGCGTTGAAAATGAGACTCAAAGGAAAGAAAGTCAACATTGTCTCATGCGGTGACTCGCGGGGTGTGAGTGAGAAAGGAGTCAGTCACGACCTGAATCCACGCGAGGTGGATTGCGACCGAGCTGCAGGCCCTGTAAGCGAATTGGACGATGTCATGGTTAGTAACACCGATGCTGAAAGGTGTCTCAAGCTAGGTAAGGACCTTGTTCCTGAGGTAAAGACTCAACTGACTGACTTTCTCAAACCAAACCTAGATGTGTTCGCTTGGAACCACGAAGACATGGTGGGGATAGACCCAGATGTGATGATATACCGGCTCAACATAGATTCTGATCACAAGCCAGTCTGTCAGAAGAGAAGGCCTATGACTGCAGAGCATTATGCAGTCCTGAGAGAAGAAGTAGATAAATTGTTGGCGAACAGGTTCATCAAAGAAGCCCATTACCTGGTCTGGGTAGCTAATTCGGTTCTGGTAAAAAGAAGAACGGGAAGCGGAGGACCTGTGTGGATTTCACTGATTGGAATAAAGCATGCCCAAAATACAGTTTTCCTCTACCCATAATAGACCAGCTCGTGGACGCAACGGCCAGTCACTAACTTCTTAGTTTCATGGACGCTTACTCAAGGTATAACCAAATTCCTATGAAACCTGAAGACGAGGATCACACCTTGTTTATCATAGATTGAGGATTATACTGCTATAAGGTGATGCCTTTCTGGTTAAAGAACGCTAGAGCGACCTATCAATGGCTGGTTAACATGATGTTCAAGGATCTAATCGGGAGGACCATGGAGGTTTATGTGGATTATATGTTGGTGAATTCCAAGCAAGTTGACGACCATGTTCGTGACCTTGAAGAAATGTTCCAGATCTTGAGGAAATATCAAATGAAGCTGAATCCACTCAAGAGCACATTTGGCGTAACTTTTGGGAAGTTCTTGGGCTCCATGGTTAACGAGAGGGGGATCGAGTCAAACCCAGAAAAGATTCGAGCTCTGCTTGACATGAGGTCGCCAACCAAGATAAAAGAGATGCAGAGCCTTAACGGCCAGATCGCCGCCCTTAGTAGGTTTGTCTCCAAGTCCTCTAAAAAATGTATTCCATTCTTTAAAATGTTGAAGCAGGCCAAAAATTTCCAATGGACGGAAGAATGTGAGGTCGCCTTTCAGCAGTTGAAAGAATATATGGGGTAGACCCCGCTTATGTCCAAGCTAAAGGAATGAGAGAAGCTAATCACCTACTTGGGAGTGTCTTGATATGCTATCAGTGCCGCACTAGTGCGAGAAGAAGACATGGTACAATATCTAGTATATTATGTAAGTCATAGATTGTTGGATGCGGAAACCAGATATGCCCCAATGGAGAAGCTCATCTTCTGCTTAGTGGTGGCTTCAAGGAAGATGTGCCCTTCCAAGCCCATCAGATTGATGTACTTACAAAATATCCACTAAAACAAGTCTTGCAGAAGCCTGATTCATTAGGCTGGTTACTCAAGTGGGCCATCGAGCTCGCTTAGTTAGACATATAGTATAGATCAAGGTCGGCTATAAAAGGACAAGTGCTAGAAGATTTCATCGCCGAGTTCACGGGGCCAGTAGGGTGGTGGAACTCTTTGGATCTTCGCAAATCTTTGGCATGTGTCACATCTCTTTATTTGGTTCATAGTGTTCTGCTTCATTGTGGGCCAATAGAAGCCCTGACGAAGTGCCTTTTGAGCTAAGGATAGCCCCCTAGCATGGTTTCCACAGTGACCTGCATGGATTTCCTTAAGTACCATCTGGAAATCGAGGTCATCGAGGAATCTTAACAATGGGGTAATGAACCCCCTTTTGTAGAGCATATCGTCGTAACGGCAGTATCTAAACGCTCGAGCTTGCACACGGCGCGCCTTTATTTTGTCGCTTGGTAATTTTCCCTCCTGTAGATAATCGATAATGGGTTTCATCCACAACCCCGGGGCCATTGTGATCGCTAAAATTTTGCCTTGACCCTCCATACTTGGTGCTGCTAGGAACTCTAGCAGTATGGCTCCTAAGGAGTCTGCATCTCGAGCTGAAGCCAAGCAAGCTTGAGCGTCGGCATGAGAATTATGGTTCCTCGACACCTGGTTTACCTCGCATGCCTCAAAGGTGGGCATTAAATTCTAAACTCTTTGGAGGTAGGCCACCATCTTCGAGCCTTTTGCCTGATACTCACCTCGTATTTGACATACCACGAGTTCAGAATCACTAAAGACCATTAGTCGTTCTGCCTTCACTTTCTTCGCCAAGCGTAGCCCTGCCAATAGTGTCTCATACTCTGTTTCATTGTTGGTCACTTTAAACCCAAATCTCAATGCGTACGGAATCTTGTACCCCTCTGGGCTTATTAGGAGAGCCCTAGCCCCAGCTCCATGCTCGCTAGAAGATCTGTCCACATATAACTCCCAGATCGGACTCTCTGAAGACTCAGGCTCTTCTTCTGCTGGCCCCGTGAACTTGGCGATGAAATCTTCTAGCACCTATCCTTTTATAGTCGACCTTGATCTATACTATATGTCTAACTAAGCGAGCTCGATGGCCCACTTGAGTAACTAGCCTGATGAGTCAGGCTTCTGCAAGACTTGTTTTAGTGGATATTTTGTAAGTACATTAATCTGATGGGCTTGGAAGTAAGGGCACATCTTCCTTGAAGCCACCACTAAGCAGAAGATGAGCTTCTCCATTGGGGCATATCTGGTTTCCGCATCCAACAATCTATGACTTACATAATATACTAGATATTGTACCATGTCTTCTTCTCGCATTAGTGCGGCACTGATAGCATCTCGAGACACTCCCAAGTAGGTGATTAGCTTCTCTCATTCCTTTGGCTTGGACATGAGCGGGGTCTACCCCATATATTCTTTCAACTGCTGAAAGGCGACCTCACATTCTTCCGTCCATTGGAAATTTTTGGCCTGCTTCAACATTTTAAATAATGGAATACATTTTTCAGAGGACTTGGAGACAAACCTGCTGAGGGCGGCGATCTAGCCGTTAAGGCTCTACAGCTCCTTTATCTTGGTTGGCGACCTCATGTCAAGCAGAGCTCGAATCTTTTCTGGGTTTGCCTCGATCCCTCTCTCATTAACCATGAAGCCCAAGAACTTCCCAGAAGCTATGCCAAATGTGCTCTTGAGCGGATTCAGCTTCATTTGATATTTCCTCAAGATTTGGAACATTTCTTCAAGGTCGCGAACATGGTTGTCAACTCGATTGGACTTTACTAGCATATCATCCACATAGACCTCCATGGTCCTCCCGATTAGATCCTTGAACATCATGTTAACCAAGCATTGATAGGTCGCTCTAGCGTTCTTCAGCCAGAAAGGCATCACCTTATAGCAGTATAATCCTCGATCTGTGATAAACGAGGTGTGATCCTCGTCTTCAGGTTTCATAGGAATTTGATTATACCCTGAGTAAGCATCCATGAAACTAAGAAGTCAATGACCGGCCGTTGCGTCCACGAGCTGGTCTATTATGGGTAGAGGAAAACTGTATTTTGGGCATGCTTTATTCCAATCAGTGAAATCCACACAGGTTCTCCGCTTCCCGTTCTTCTTTTTTACCAGAACCGAATTAGCTACCCAGACCAGGTAATGGGCTTCTTTGATGAACCTGTTCGCCAACAATTTATCTACTTCTTCTCTCAGGATTGCATAACGCTCTGCAGTTATAGGCCTTCTCTTCTGACAGACTAGCTTGTGATCAGAATCTATGTTGAGCCGATGTATCATCATATCCGGGTCTATCCCCACCATGTCTTCGTGGTTCCAGGTGAACACATCTAGGTTTGGTTTGAGAAAGTCTTTACCTCAGGAACAAGGTCCTTACCCAGCTTGAGACACCTCTCAGCATCAGTGTTACTAACCATAACATCGTCCAGTTCGCTTACAAGGCCTCCAGCTCGATCGCAATCCACCTCGCGTGGATTCAGGTCGTGACTGACTCCTTTCTCACTCACACCCCGCGAGTCACCGCATGAGAGAATGTTGACTTTCTTTCCTTTGAGTCCCATTTTCAACGCCTCTTCATAACAACGTCTTGCTGAATATTGCTCGCCTCTCATGCGTCCAGTCCCATTCAGAGTTGGGAATTTGGCGGATAGCGCTTTGGTCGAGATGATCAGGTTCAGGTAATTCATAGCGGGTCCTCCCCATGACAACATTATACGCCGAAGGTCAATCGATGATCAAGAAGTCCGTCATTATAGTAGCTTGGCGATCTGAGTCCCCAATTATAAGTGGGAGCCTGATGCATCCTGCGGGGGTCACCGCATCTCCGGTGAAACCATAAAGTGACTCTGGGGAAGCCATTGGCTGATCTGACCCTAGGACCATTTGGTCGAAGCATCCTCTATATAGTAGATTTACTGAGCTGCCTGTGTCAACCATGATCCTTCGCACTTCAACTTTTCCAATTCGAGCTCAGACCACAAGAACGTCGTTGTGTGGCCAATGCACCTCTCTTGTATCTTCCTCTGAAAAGACGATGTCACTGGGGGTTGCTTTGGCTTTCTTTGATGGCATTCCCTGTTCACCATACCCGGCAAGTAGGAGGTGACTTGCCTCCCATACATAATGTTCGTGTGACCTATTAAAGGTTCCTGCAATATGAGGCCCACCGTGAATAGTGAAGATAGTTCTTACTACAGGTGCCAAATCTTGCTCGGGAGCTTGGCGAGGTTCAGGTTGGACAGGATGCTGGGGCTGTTGATCCCTCGACCGCACCACATAATCATGTAAGCGACCTTTCCTGATCTGTTCTTTAATCGCATCCTTCAATGCCCAACACTCAGAGGTGTTATGTCTTGCCTCGTTATGGTAAGCGCAAAACTTGTCCTTGTTCCTGAATTTGTCGAGGGTCCGTATGGGATTAGGCCTCCCAAAATTTTCCCTTCCCAGCCACTCTTTTTGTTCCTATTTTAAGCCCATTTCGGGCGTTCCGAACCATCACAAACAGATAGCAATTTAAGGAGAAGAAGACGTGCGCACAATGATGAAAAATTGAGAAAATTTGGGAGAAAAATCAAAATTAAATGCGGTTTAAGTAAGTTTTAAATAGCCAGGTAAGTAGAGAATTATGTATTAAACATTAAAGAAAATTAAATTTAAATTTAAATCCTTTAAATTAAAATTTAATTTAAAATTATTTAACAACGGAACAAATTCGTCGCTAAATTGGAAAAAATGTAAATTAAAATTTAAATCATTTAGCGATGGAATTCTTCCGTTGCTAAAATTAAAAAAATCATAAATTAAATTATAAGTTTTCGTGGCGGAATTATTTCGTTGCTAAAATGTGAAATTCATAAAATATTTGAATTAAATTTAAAATCTCATTTGAGAAAGAAAATTTTCATATTTAAAGTACAATTTATAAAAATTCAAAATAAATTCAAAATTAGTGACATAATATTTCATCTTTAAGTTGCAAAATTAATAAAAAATAAAATTACAAATTAAAATAAAAATCAAAATAGAGTCATAATTTTTTACCGTTATTATAATAATTTATAAAATTTTCATTTGAATTAGGAACGAAATAAAATTAATAAACATTTGTAACATCCCCCATCGAGCAATAAGAAGGACCGGAATAACTTACCCTGATGGGTCTACGCGAACTTCCCAGAGGGTCATCCATCTTTGAGCTTCCTAGTTCAAGCATGCTTAACCCGAGAGTTCTTTGCCTACATTCAGCCCAAAAGATATCCAGTTGGTGTTGTTTCATTCCTTATTTATTTTCGATATATACTACCTTTCTTTGGACACTTGGGGTATTACATTCTCCCCTCCTTCAGTACATGACGTCTTTGTCATGCCACCTTATAGCTGGTCCCAGCTCTTTTCCTCTTTGGAGGCTACCATCCTAGAAGCCGCTCCTTGCACAGGCCCTTAAGCCTCGATGCCACTCGTCGCCCTCATCGGACCGCATTCTCCAAGGGTCGACTCTGATACCACCTGTAACATCTCGCATCGAGCGATAAGAATGACCAGAACAACTTACTCTGATGGGTCTAGGCGAACTTCCGAGGGCGTCACCCATCCTTGAGCTTTCCCAACTCAAGCACGCTTAACCCGAGAGTTCTTTGCCTAAATCCAACCACGCTTAACCTGAGACATCTAAATCCGAATATTTTATTTTTTTTGTCTTTGCATTATATTTTTAGTATTTTATTATTTTAACTTTTAAATGCATCTTTAAATGTTTTTTAGATGAAAAATATTCATGTTAGTTATAGATTGCTTCATTTTCTCTGTGCATTATAGTTTTTTTTAGCTGTTAGTTTTTTTTAATGATTAACTACTAATTTTAATTTCTATGTTATTTATATTTATTGTATGTATATTATTTTTTATTTTACATTTATATAGTTGTATATTCTGTATGTATTATTGTGCATTGTGTATATATTATTGATGATTTAAATGAGAAATAATTAAAAAATGTTTATTTAAAATAAAAAATATTATGTCAATTTTTTTCAATGAAATATTAATTATATATAAAAAATATAATAATTATACAATTTATTTGTAAAAAAGTGTTTTTAAGCAGTTATTTATTAAATATATTATAATAATTTTAAATAAAAAGATTAATATTTATATTTTAATTTGTTTTCATTTATATTTTAAAATAAGAAGTACAAATATAATGTTATGAGTATGGTAAATACAATTTTAAAATTAGAAATACAAATATAATGATCCAAATATTGTTGGTGAGTTAGTTATTTATTTAATTAAAATAAATTATTAATTATCATAAATTTAATTTTATATATTTATATTCAATAAATATAAAAATTTAAGTTCAAATTTCAATTTATATAATTTGTATTTTTTATATATTTTATTATTATTTTTTATTTAAGTTTAAATTTTTTTTTTTTGTTAATTTTTTAATCAGTGACGAAATCAACGACAGACCAATCCCGTCGTTGATCAACTGAAGGGAGTGTTTTGGAATTTAGATGTCTAAGACAAATGACATAGTATAATTATAAATATCTTTGTTTATTCGTTCCGAGAAGTTCAGTGGATTCTTCATAAAATAAGACTGGACTTATATATAAATATATATATATATAAATTTTAAAAGAACTAGCTAATTTGATTTTATTTTTTATCTTCTGTCATGAAATGAATAGGTAGACTGGTAGACTAGTAAAGGCTGCTCGTCTTTTATTATTTTAGTCACAAGCAAATGAATGAATGAATTGAGGAGAGAGAGGCCCAAGCTTTAATATGAATATGATGGGATGTGATAAAATCTTTTCCACGTGTGTGAGTGATGTGCCTGTCACCTCGATTAGCAACCTTCTCGCAGCCCTTATATTCATTCAGGACGGTATATATTCAGTTCAGTGGCATTGACTAGTCATGTCATAATAACAATACACCATGCTTAATTATTTGATTATATACAGGAGGAAGGAAGGTTCCCTATTGCCCACAGGCATGGTCTAGCAGTAAAGCACTTAGAAGAATAACACGAGCATCGGGGGTTCAAATCTTAATGGCGACTGGTGGCATTTATTGCTGGCTTGTTGCCCTTGTGGAGAGAGCGTGTTGGTGCGCCCTGTCTCCCCTCTAGGGGTCCCATCCGCACGACATGAGAGGGGTCCACAGAGAAGATAGCCATATCTCGGAGGTCTAGTTTGGGTGTGTATAGGTTGGATCCGCATTCGGATTTACTCGGACGTGCATCAGGGGGAAGGTCATCGCCCCTTAGGGACTAGTTGTGCGTAAGTCCGGATACCCCAAGTGAATCGATGATTAATAATATTATTTTTTGTCTTATAAATTTTAATTGGTGATGATATTTTTAATTAAATAAAATTATTATTACAACTTAATAATAATTAATTAATTAAAAAAATAAATAATTTATTTATAAAAGAGACTATTGGAATTAAAACTGAGTCAAAAAATCAATTAAAAAACTTGAGAAATAACAGAAATTAAATTTGAATTTTAAATAACAGAAATTAATGTTAGCATGCCACCCTGCTCCCGCGCTCCAACGGACGTATCTTTTCTGGGATAGCATATCTCCAACCACCCACGCTCCTCCCCCATTCGGATTCTCGTATCTTCCCCTTCCCCCCACGCTCCCCCCTCCTCTCTCTCTATCTAACCCTCTGGGAGAGATGCGGACAGCTCTCTCCTCTCTCTCTCTCTGCGTTCTCTCGTCTCACTCTCTCCGTCGCTGCCGCCAACGCCTCTACCATCGCTGCGGAATCCACTGCGGAATCCAACTCCTCCCACCCGAGATCCAAGGAGGTCAGCTTGCCCGGAATGATCGGTGCCGCATTGGAGAAGGAATTCACCGAGATTGAAGATCTGCCCCAAGGTTTGATCTCTCCTCTCTTCTTTTTTGTTTTGTTTTGTTTTTATGATTGAATATGGTTCGATTATTTTCAATCTCGTTAGATTCATGCTTTTTGTTGCTCTCAATACTTACTGTTTTGTTTAATTTTTTATTATGTTGATTTATTTTTTCAATTATTATCTTTATTGTAATTGGTATTTTGATTTGGAGGACAAGCTTTGGTTGTAAGGTAGGGGTGCACCTTCGTGAATGTAAGGTCATTGGTTCAAGCAGTTGAAATCGCCTCTTTGCAGGGCATGAAATAAGTTTCGCACAAAAACTACCCTACCCTCTAATAGCTTGTTAGTTCATTTTATTCCTTGATTGGCCTTACTGGTGTTGACTTGAGGTGTACTTTTGGTTAATAATTTTGATTGACGGTAAAGATTGATTTGTATAATGCTTTATGTCTTAGATTTCTTAGTTTTATATCAATTTTTTATTTTCTTCCTAGCTATATTTGTTAATTTTTTCAGAGTGACATTTCTATTTATGATTTAATATCGTCTAATTGTTTTATATGTTGTTAGATCCATGCTTTTTGTTTACTCTGCATACTTGATGCTTTGCTTACTCTTTTTTTGTTTTTGTTTTGATATGTTGGCATAGATTGGAATACAGCAACACAATGGTTTCTCTTTTGTGAAAGGAAGGATTTGGGTTTGTGTTTTGGAAACATCATCTTTATAAACCTAGGCAAAGGCTTTGCCCATAAATATTTCACCCGTAACTCTTAAAAAGTGGGAAATCTCGTGCACTAAGGATGCCCTTTATTATTTTGTTGATTTATTTTTTGCATAACTTTCTTTATTCAATTTTAAATGTATTTTCTAATAAATTTACTGTTATTAGTACGTTGGTTTAGTGGGTGGGTGCTTATTCTTTTGTTAATGGAAAGTCACAGATTCCTGTAGTTGAAATAGGATATTTGCAAGGCATCAAAGAAAATTTTGTAAAAAAAATAACCTGTCCTCGACATGCACAAAATGAGAAAACCACGTGCATTGAGGGCTGCCATTTATTAGTTTTTTAGGTTATTTTTTCTTTTTTGGCCTTATCAATGTTAACTTAAGGTATATTTTTTATTCACCATCTTTATTGACTATATAGATTGATTTTTGCAATGCTTTGTGTCTCAGATTTTTTGGTTTTACTTAATTGCTTGATTTTGTTTCTACCTTAGTTGTTAATTTTTTCTTAGCGATTCTTTTTTTTTTTTTTTGGCTTTTATGGTTGAATATCATCTGATTATTTTTTTATCTTTTTGGATTCATGCTTTTCCATTACTCTCCTTGATTCTTTTTTTTATTAACATAGATATGTTGGTTTATTTTCCTTTAACTATCTTTATTGGTTTTGAAATACATTCTTTTACTTTTTATTATTATTTGTATCTTGCTTTACTGGTTGTGCTTTGGTCCCAATGTAAAAAGTCAGAACCTCATGCACCAAAGATACTATCTATTATTATGTTGATTTATTTTTTTCCATAAGTGTTTTTATTTGTTTTAAATGCACTTTTTTTTTTATTATTATTATTGTTAGTATGTTGGTTTGGTGGGCAAGCCTTGGTACGATTGTTCCTTTTGCGAATGGAAGGACAATTCCATGCAAAAACAATCCTCCATCAACCCATCACAATGTGGAAAAATGAGTGAAGAAAGGATGACCCTTTATTATTAGTTTGTAAGTTTATTTTCTTCTTATTAGTGTTTACTTGAAGTGTACTTTTGGCTAACCATTTTGATTGACTATAAAAATTGATAGTGTTTATATGTTGTCCAAGGGACTTAAAACAATTCAGCTTTTGGAGGAAATGATGTATCTTCGTAGGTAATATGTTCTAATCTCATATCTCTTTAAATTTAAATGTCTTTGTTGATATGGTTTTCAACCTTGACTGTTTGCCAAGATTACGCGTGTGATTAAATATTGATTATTTCTTTTTGTTGATTATTAAAGCCTTCAAGATGAAATCATCTTTCGCTCATCGGTATGAATTGTTTTGGATATGACCTTATGGTGTTAATTGAGGTAGGTCTGTACCTGTGAAAATAGGTGCTAAATTATATTGTAGTGTCTTAAATGAACTTGCTCATTGAGTGCTATGTCGTAATGTTTTGATGATGAATTTTGCTATGAGTGTATGATTGATAAAATTCTTGAATAAGCTTGTTCTTCTTCTGTGATTGATGTTTTGGAATGCAATGAAGTTATGCTCATCGTTTTGGATGATCTTTGCATTATAATGAAAATGATTGTTTGTTGACTAAGGTATTTCTATACCTAACTGCATTCATATCTGATTGAATGTTCATGATTTGCATTTAGATAATAAAGTGGAAAATCTTAATGTTTTTGATGAGGCGATAGTCAAATGATTGGGTTGCTTACGATTGTATTAGGTTAAAGGTAATATTGTTCATTGCTTTAAAAATCTTTGTGAGTGACTATGTTTGGTGTGCTCATGAGTGGCACAATTCTATGTATTCAATTTATGTGATTGAAATTATAAATGCATTAAGTGATAGGTTGATTGAGTTCTCTTGAGTAATGATAGGATCGATCCAATGATTAAATCTGTTTTAGGATTATTTCAAAATGTTTGGGAAATTTGAATCCTGCTTGAATATGTTTCTTGATTGATTTGGGTACACATGAAGTGTGCAAACATTATATGAGATATGCCTTCGGTGTATGTGCATTTCTTGAATTTAAAAATTACGTTATAGGATTCTGTATTTTGATTTTACTGCATAGAATTCATATGCTCACGAGTAGCATAGTAAAGTGTGTTGTTGAGACTCAGTGGTAGTTTGGTTTATGGTCACTCGAATAGTGAATGAAAGTTAATCGAGTGTCCAATCTTTATCAGGTTCTTCTCTTTGGATTATTTACTTGTTGCAATTCTGTCTCTTAAAAAAAGAATGGATGCGTTTAGGAGTTATTGAATATGCATTTTGATAATATGATTGAATGTTTGAAAATTGTTTGTCCCGAAAATACATGTTCTCGTGAATGGATTTATTATTCGTGCATTTGAGGATAAATAGTTGTTTCTTGTGCAATAATATTTTGTGATAAGTTCTTGAATGAATTTGATTTTAGATTTTATTTGAAATCCTGGGAACGAGAAAAATCTCCTAGGAGTGAATAAAGCGTTCATGGATTGAAGTCTTGAAATGTGGTTTTCAAGTTCATCCATATAGTGTTGCATATTCCCAGAAAGTGTCATAAGATATTCGATTAATCTGTGAAGTTAATCGAGTAAGAGTGTGTAGATATAGGTCTCTATGGAATATTAGTCGAGTAATGGGGAAATGTTACTCGAGTTACTAAGATAGAATAGATATTTCTAAAAGAAGCTCGAGCTTCTCACTCGAGTGTCATAGGACTAGAATCCTAGTGCTTAAAAGAACTTTAGCTTTTCTAGCTTAACAGCTAAGAGTGGTCCATGGCTCTCTTCATGGGTGTCTATCTTTTCTCAAAAGTGGTATCAGAGCAAGTACCGTTATTTACTTTTCTAGCTTAACAGCTAAGAGTGGTCCATAGCTCTCAAGGGGAGATTTTGGTGTCACCTCCTCTTATGCAAATGCTTTATGAAATACCATGAAGAACGATTTCATTTCAAAATCATCTATGGATTTGAATGTGCATTCTGCTTTAAATAAATTTGTTAGCTCTAATTTTTTGCGTGAGGTTTTTCATAGTGAACACAGGGGCATCAAAGAAGATTACTTTTTGGAATCTCGAGTTCCATCCACGAGTCAAGAGGAGCATATAGAAGAAGAAGAGGTAACCATTTCTTGTTCTTCTTATGATATAACAGATGCTATTGATAGGATTAATGTATATGAAAACTTTTTTCATATGAATATTTAGAATAAAGAAGGTTTGGGTTCCCAAGGATGAGCTTAAGGCAGCTGCAAAAATGGTTTTTGTAGTTAAGAATATGTGTTTGATACAAAAATAGCTTAGAAAATTCAAGGGCTCAAATGATTGGGTAGCTTATCTTTGATAGGCTTTCTATGCCGTCCATGGGACTTAAAAATAGTTCAGCATTGGGAGAAAACAATGCATCTCCCCAGGTAACATATTTCGATCTCATATCTCTTTAAATTTAAATGTCTTTGTTGATATGGTTTTCAACCTTGCCTATTTTCGTTGATGGCGTGTGTGATTAAATATTGATTAATTATGTTGTTGATTATTAAAGCCTTGAAGAAGAAAACATCTTTCGCTCATCAGTATGAAATTTTT